>NC_092859.1:318613-324297 GCF_032062135.1 Pyxicephalus adspersus
GCTTCTGCGGGGGGTTCTGCGGAGTGGGGTGGGGTTGGGTTCTGGGCAGGGTAGGGCCATGTCTGCTCCCATTACCTCACCCCCATTGTTCTCTTTGCAGTACTCCTTAGAGTTGAACAAGCTGTTCTGCCAGCCCGGGAAGACTTGTCCGGTTCTGATCCGTGTCCAACGCTCCCCTCCTAGTGGTTCTGTTCTCCGTGCTGTGGCGGTGTACAAGAAATCAGAGCATATGGCAGAAGTGGTGAAGCGGTGTCCTCATCACGAGAGATCTGTGGAGCCGGGTGATGGTAAGTGACCCCAGAGTGGGCGGAGTTTCACATTTTATATCAGAATGTCGCTGTCCGTCATTGTTTGTGGGGTAGTTAGGGGGTAGGCTTCATTACGCCATGGTGACCCCTTCTTGTTTTGTAAATGGGGTGTGCGGGTAGGGGAAGTCCTGTGACTGTTGGGGGGTCCTGATGGCGAGTACTGGGATTAGAGATCTGTTGTGCTTTCAGCATTATTGGGGTTCTGACCTGCCTCAGTCTGCTTCCTCCTAGGCAGTGTTTCATTGCTGGCCAATCAGATTCCTGATGTGTAAGAGGGGTCGGGCTGTGGGGGCCAATTTATCAGAATAGCCCGATTTATATCCCTCAGTAATCTGGGCGCACAAAGCCAATGTGGGCATACTACAACCTACCTACCCTATGTGTGGCCACCTCTCCCAGGGTTGATGGGATCCCGGCATCGCTGCTAATGCACTGCTTAATTGGCAGAACTTTTTCATCCTGCCTGGTGGAGTTGGTGGCGGGCAGCTGGTGAGCGGGGGGGAAAACAAAAGGAGTAAGAAAAGTGGGTACAATAGAGGGTGTGTGGGGGGGGGGGAAATCTCCTGGATCTGATTGGGATTAGTTTATTCCCGTCAAGCCAGCCAATCGGCATTCAGCTCTGTTCAGGCATGTGAGTAGACGATTGGCTGCCTGTAGTTTGATGTGTTTAGCTGGCCAGGTCACATGGCTTCCTCTGATGCAAGTCATTTTTTTTTCTATTCCCCTTCAGACGCTGCCCCCAAAAGTCACCTGATCCGTGTTGAAGGTAATGCCTTGGCTCAGTATACAGAGGACGGGAACGGGCGGCACAGCGTGTGTGTGCCGTATGAGGAGCCACAGGTGAGCAGCCGCCATATTGTGGGGGAAGGGGGGTAATGTGCAGAATTTCCCAGTAACTTCCTGTGTGCTCCTCTCAGGTGGGGTCCCAGTGTTCTGCCATCCTCCTGAACTACATGTGTAACAGTTCCTGTATGGGAGGGATGAACCGCCGACCCATCATGACAATCATCACCCTGGAGTCCAAGGAGTAAGTATCCACACCGAGAGCCAATCAGAACAGATAGACATGCGATCTTCACTAGAGAAAATGCTGCTCCAGGCTCCTTCCGGTGCTGATTGTGGCCAGAAGCAAGGAAATCTGAGCTTAAAGATCACATGACCGCAAGCCTATGGATCAGCACTGGAAGGAGTGAAGCACAGCATGTTCCCTAGGAAAGATCCTTGTCTTCCCTTGGATCTTAATCCATATTGTCCCCGTGCCACCCCCACCCCCCGCAGACGCTGCTTCGAGGTCCGTGTGTGTGCTTGTCCTGGCAGAGATTGCCGCACAGAGGAAGGCAACTTCACCAAGAAAAAGGAGCTGAAGGGCAGTGGGAAGAGAGGTGAGACACCGGGGATGTCAGATGACTGTCCAGTGATTCCGTGATTGGATGATACCAGGAAAGGGGAGGAGTTTTATTTTTGGATTGATGCAATAGAATGCCATTATATCTGGTCTGAGTGATGTTCTGGAATCACCTGTAGGGGGCAGCTTTGCAGTTTCCTTTAGGCAGATGGGGCAAGGTGTTGAGAAAGGGAGGGGTATTCTTGAGGTGGGAGGAGTTTATTATAATAGCCTGGTTACTCTTCCAGCCATGCCAAGCGCTCCGGCCTCGGAGTCCCTCCTTCCCAAGAAGCGGCTTGCTGAAGAGGAGGAAGTCTTCACCCTACAGGTAACGTCCCCTTCCTCTAGCTCCTCCCTTTCATTTTTATTCTGCCACTCCTCTGACATCCCCTTATTTTATTTTTCAGATCAGAGGACATGATCGCTATGAATGGTTCAAGAGGATGAATGATGCCCTGGAGGCCCAGGACAAGCCGGAGCCCCAGAAACTGTAAGTTCTCCTGGTGGGGCTGGGGGAGGAGTTAACTCTTCAGTTTGGCAGAGGAGTTGTCCTGCCCCTGCAGAACATCGATAGTAAGCCCTGTTCCATGGGACTAATATTGCAGGTTGGTTGATCACAGATTTCCATTGGTCTGTCCGGGGTCACTGACCGATATTGATTTCTCCGCAGGACACTGAAATGCCGCAAATGTCGCGATGAGATAAAACCCAAGAAAGGGAAGAAACTTCTAGTGAAGGACGAGGATTCTGAATGAGGAGGAGAGGAGGTCCAGGATGGGGCAGATATGTTTCTATGACTAACCCCCCCACCCCCCTCAATCTCTCAAATTTTTTTTTCTCAGCAGAGCTGTCCCCCCCCTCCCATTTCTAACGGTCACTGCCACGAGAGTTTGTGTTTTTATAATAAAAATCTTTTCCGTTAATGGTTGTGGAAATTATTTATTGGGGGGGGCATGTTTCTGGCTCCTCTGCTTGGGGTGTTCGGGGTCCTGGGATGGGTGGGATGTGTCTGATCTAGAGTGACCAGAAGAAGTATGGAGATGTGTACAAATAGTTGCCCATCATTCCTCCTCCCCCAAAATTGGTCTGTTAATCCCTTCCTTCCCTACCCTGGGCTGACTTTCCCCAAGATATATTAGAGGGTGTCGGGGAATTTGCCCCCATTGGTGAGGTCAGGCTCTGATGGTGGAGAATTGTCCCCTATTGGTGAGGTCAGGTACTGATGATGGGGATTTGCCCCCCTATTGGGCAGGTCAGGTTCTGATGGTGGAGATTTGCCCCCTATTGGGCAGGTCAGGTACTAGTGGTGGAGTACCATAGCCCCCTATGGCTCAGCACTCTTAATTCATCCCAAAGTTTAGGGCTTTGTGCAGGACATTGGAGTTACCCCCCCCCACACCGGTGACCCCCATGTCTTTATGGAGCTCTAACAAAGTTTTTTCATTAGTCTGTAAATCCCCCCTCTTCTTCATCCTGCCCCTGCTATACCTGGAACCGAATGATTATTGGAAGCTCCCTGTGTTGGTGTTGTCACCGCACAACATTTCTTTGTTTTCCTATGTAAATCCCCCCCCCAGCCTGCGATGGATGAGGTCAGAGCCCGGCCGGGCCCTATGGAAATGTCAGCACACAATCGGGGCCCAGTAACAACCAAACAGCAGCTTTTGAATTTACTTAGCTGCAGCCTGGAAATTTGTTATTCAAAGTAAAACCTCCCAGAGCCGAGAACGACCTACAGAACGGCAGAACACCGAACCAGAGGGGCAACATGAGCGGCCAGCGGGGAGAGATGAGGTGACCTGACCGCCACATGATATATATAGGATAGGGGGGTGAGATATAATATAAAGGGGGACTGTGTGTGATATAGAATTTATAGGGGGTGGCTGAGTGGCGGTCTCTGGTTATGGGGTGGCTGAGTGGCGGTCTCTGGTTATGAGGTATATTGTGGGTGGGAATTTTTTTCTGCAAAATACTGTCCCTAACTTCCGTTCCTTACGCCTTTATCCCTTCCTATCTCCACCCACCATAACTTCCGACCCTTCTTCTACCCCTTCCCCCTATCTTGGGCAGCCCGAGCACCCTGTCATGTAGCCCCTGCACTTAGTTCCCTGCTACAGACCTCTCTAATGTCTTTATCTTTATATTTCATATTAATGGGCCACGGGATTTGAAATGTTGAATTTGGTGGTTTGTGAGGTCCTCTATTGGTAGATCCTAGGGAAGCATGGAGAAGGTTGGAAGGGACAGCTCGGAGCAGAAAGACGTCACCGGTATGCTCCCCTATGTACAACTCTGCGTGATATGTTAGCGCTATATAAATACTTTATGATAATAATGGTCCGCATTGTATTTGTGAGTGGTGGGGGGCAGAGGTGGAACCCCGGTCTGTGTGTAATCACAATATTCACTAATCAGTGTTGTGTCTCCATCACAGACGGGACCACATAAATATTTCACTCTTCTGCTGCTCTCAGACATGTTGCTCTTTTTTATCACATCACCAATCCTCACTTTGTGCCCAATGCTTGGCACTCCCCAGTAGGCATAACATAAGATTTCTGTGACGCCGGCCTAGATCTGGGTACTGAGCTGTGATCTGAGAGATCTCCCCAATCTTCCAACAAAAACTGAGAACATATTCTGCAGCACGGACTGCACCTTCCACTAGGGGGAACCAAAGCAAAGGCAATGGGCAGAAACCTTGCTGAATTCCTGCTCCGATTAATGGCATCAGATCAGTGCCAGCCTCCCCGGTGAACTGTCCATCCCTTATCCTGTTGTACAACAATTCCATCCCTCAGGATAAGGATGGGAGAACCATTTGGTGAATGCAGCGGGGTATTGTTCACCCTGTATTGGTAGGGGCTGCACCTCCTCCAATCGGCCTTTGGCTTTAGAAGCGTAGGAGTGTTGATGGAGGGCCTCACCTACTGGGGCCTCACCCATTGGGGCCCTCACCCACTGGGGCCTCACCTATTTTTGCCCTGACCTATTGGGGCCCTAACCGACTGGGTCCTCACCCATTGTGGCCTCACCTATTGGGTCCTCACACATTGGGGCCCTCAGTTATTTGGGCCCTGACCCATTGGGGCCTCATTTATTGTGGCCTCACCTACTGGGGCCTTTCCCATTGGGACTCTAACCTACTGGGGCCTCACCCATTGGGGCCCTAACCTACTTGGGCCTCACCTATTGAGGCTTCACCTAATGGGGCCCCACCTATTGAGGCTTTACCCATTGGGGCCTTCACCTCTGGCCCCCACCATAGATCAGCTGCATTTGTGCTTCTGCTTGTTGTTGAGACTTTTGGTGTCATGGAGTCGGCTGATTATTTGCCAGTTGTGTTTTGTTAACAACAGCCCACTTCTTACCCTCTTCTACCCCCATCCCAAATATATACTTGTATAACCTCCACCCCCTATTTCCCCCTACCCCCATATCCACTGATTTCTTTTACCCCCCCTTTCTTCCTTGTACCCCCTAACCATTTTCTTTGTATCACCCTTTTATTTCCCCTCCCTCTGGATGTTCTCTTGTTGGGCCTCTCTGCTCCCCCGCGGGGCCTAATATTTACCCTATGGGGCTGTTCCAGGTATTAATGTTGAAGTACAGTTTTCCAAAGAGGTGTTTTATGTTTTTTATGATGTTTTGGGTTCTATGAGCACTGACGGCAGTGATTGTATATTCATTTCATGGGCCCGTCTATACCTCTTGGCTCCCTGTGCATATACATGCTAACATCAGTAATAGCCCCCCAGGCCCCAGTAATCACCCAGAGTGCCATGAACTGGGGCCATATCATTACGGACTCATACTGACAAGTATGAGGGTCACCCAATACTAAGTGCACCCATGCCGGGGACAGTGGGGGAATATTGCTCTGATGACCCAGGGGGTGCTTTCCATTTTTTTGGAATGATCCCACCCCTCCTCCCCTGTAGTGCCCTGACTTGTGTGTAGTGCAGTCCATGTGTGATGCCAATCAGAGC
>NC_092859.1:324515-326251 GCF_032062135.1 Pyxicephalus adspersus
TATTATCTGGTGAAGCAGACGGTGAGCTGGGTGGAAGCGCTGAATTATTGCCGGACGCAGTACACCGATCTGGTCAGCATTGCTTCGGATAGCGATTTATTTGTGGTTTCTGCTATGGCCGGCTTCAATGAGGTGTGGATGGGGCTCTACCTCTGCTCCCCGGGGCTTTGGCGCTGGAGTTCTGGAGACACCTTAGGAACGTATACCAAATGGAATTCCGGGATGCCCAGCCAGACCTCCTATTCGTGTGCACGACTCAGCTTTGGAAAGTGGAATGATGGGACCTGTGCCAACCGATTCTACTTCATATGCTATAAAGGTGAGCGAAACCAATAATGGCACCATGTCAACTCCTCATCATGGGCACCACAGAGGTAGAGACCCAGGAATCCAGCACAAGGATGGTGGGGCCCCTCATATTGGGCACCACGGGTGTGGAGACCCTTGGATCCAGCATAGGGATGGTGGGGGCTCCTCATATTGGCAATAGGGGTGTACAGACCCAGTAACTTGGTTTAGGGATGAGCGGGGGAGCTCATATTGGGCAACACAGGGGTAGAGACTCAGGAATCCAGCACAGGGATAGTGGGGCCACTCATATTGGGCACTGTGGGGGTAGAGTCCCAGAAATCCAGCATTGGGATAGTGAAGGGTCCTCATATTGGGAACAGGGAGTGTACAGACCCAGCAACTCAGCACAGGGTTGGTCAGGGCCCCTCATAAATGGGAACAGAGGGTGTACAGACCCAGGAACTAAGCACAGGGATGGTGGGGGCCTCTCATATTGGGCAACACAGGGGTAGAGACCCAGGAATCCAGCACAGTGATAGTGGGGCCATTCATATTGGGCACCGTGGGGGTAGAGACTCAGAAACCCAGCATAAGCCTGGTGGGGGCCCCTCATATTGGGAAAAGGGGGTGTACAGACCCAAGACCTTAGCATATGGAGCTAAAATCAATGTTTAGGAAGTAGTATTAGGGGCCGATGTGACCCAGAACAGACCAGAGAACATCATCAACCAATAACAAACCTTATATCTCTCTGCAGCAACCAACACAACAGTGCCCGATATTCCCGCTTCTTGTCAGTGGCCCCTGGTATCCACCACTGCTGCCGCCCCCAATAATCCAGTAACAGAACCAATCACAAGCAACAACCAAAACAAAGCAATGTTCAATGGACAAACCAATGGTTTTGGTGGGCCAAACAGTGGTATCAGTGGTCCAACCGGTGGTGTGAATGGACCAACCAATGGTGTCAATGGGCCAACCAATGGCATCAATGAGCCGACCAATGGTGTTAATGGACCATTCAATGGCGTCAGTGGTCCAACTGGTGGTAATGGGCCAACCAATGGTGTCAGTGGCTCAACTGATGTCAAGGGAGAAACAGATGACCTCAGCAGACAAACCAGAGAATTATTGCTGTATACGAGCCAAAATATCAGCTCATCGATGAATGTAGACACTTCAGACAAGAATGTGGCCCCTGCCGTACAGAGCTCAGTGTCTACAGGTAGGACTTCAAGCTAATGTTCTCTGTAGGGGTGAGCTGGGTGTCGGTGGCTATATATTCAATTTTAGGGGTGTCCAAATATCTCTGCTTCTGGGCCTGTATAGCAGAATTAATCTCGAGGTTCTGGTTCAGGTTCCCTCTCCCAGTGATACAGAATCACAAAGGCTCATTTATGGCCAGGAAGTGAGAAGTAACATAAATGGTCTTCATCCCCCCCTCA
>NC_092859.1:328341-330829 GCF_032062135.1 Pyxicephalus adspersus
TCCACCTCTCTGTGCCCCCTCTCCATATTCCACCTCTGTGTGCCCCCTCTCCATATTCCACCCCTGTGTGCCCCTCTCCATATTCCAACCCTGTGTGCCCCCTCTCCATGCTCCACCCCTGTGTGCCCTCTCTCAATAGTCCACCGCAATGTACCCCCTCTCCATATTCCACCCCTGTGTGCCCCTCTCAATATTCCACCCCTGTGTGCCCCCTCTCCATATTCCTCCCCTGTGTGCCCTCTCTCCATGGTCCACCTCTGTGTGCCCCTCTCCATGGTCCACCTCTGTGTGCCCCTCTCCATGGTCCACCTCTGTGTGCCCCCTCTCCATATTCCACCCCTGTGTGCCCCCTTTCCATGCTCCACCTCTGTGTGCCCCCTCCCCATGGTCCACCTCTGTGTGCACCCTCTCCATATTCCACCCCTGTGTGCCCCCTCTCCATATTCCACCCCTGTGTGCCCCCTCTCCATGGTCCACCCCTTTGTGCCCCCTCTCCATATTCCACCCCTGTGTGCCCTCTCTCCATATTCCACTCTTCTATCTGGGTTGTTTCGGTGATTTTTGGTCGTTTAAGGCTGTTGAGGATTATTCATGACTTAGTTTAGGTGAATGTATCAGGACAGAGGTGTGTGTCCTCATTGCCCCCCCTTATCTATGGGGTGGTGTAATGGGGTCATATCTGCTCCTCCGTGTTCCGGTTCCAGTTCAGGTTCTTTAGGCTTCCGATCACCCAAATAGTTACTTCATATAACATAACCCTTATTTAAAAATGTTCTTTTTCCTTTATTACTTTACTTTTTAATTCAATGGGAAGCTCCTCCCCTTCTGTCTGCTTTGCCACGGCAGTAAATACTGAATGGGAGTGCAATGCCTGCTGGGATATCTCTGTTACAAATCTCAGGAGGCTTCCGGGCACAGAAAGAGTTTTTTCACACAATGAAATAAAAAGATGCCAATCCTCCACTTGTGCAGCGAGGTTGGCGCTCTTTGTTTTATTTGTTACCCCACCTTGTACCTGTGCAGTGTGGGATCAGGTGATGTAGGTGGAAGGATTATAGGGCAGCACAGGACCCCATAGAGATCAGGTGCGGGGGAACGGCGGCTCTGGAGAAGTTAGGGTAATTGGGGCTTTCAGCTATCTCCCCTCTCAGCACTCTGCCCCCAGAGGAAGGGAAGATACTAAGCGGGGAGTAGTTCCTGCACTATATAACATTACATAGAGCCTCCTGAGATCCATAGAGATGGGGGGTCCTGGGGGTAAATGTCCATGTTTGTCCACCTGCAGTACATTCTGTGCTCTGTGCTGGGCGAGATGTCTGTAGGGCTTTTCAGGTGTTTATTTCAGGTCAGTAATGATGTCAGAGGCCGGTATGTGAGCATTGTGTAATTCCATTGTCTGACAGGTTCTGCCAGCTTCACCGCATCGTCACAAGTGGTCACCAGCAAGACCGGATCTGTGCTGGGTAATTGTCTGATCCATCACTGTGTACTTACCTATGTACTGACCTACGTGTGTACTTACCTATGTGTGTACTGACTTGTGTGTGTACTTACCTACATGTGCACCTATCTACCTGTGTACCGACTTCTGTGTGTACTGACCTACGTGTGTTCTTACCCGTGTGTACTTACCTACATGTGTACCTATCTACCTGTGTACTTACCAATGTGTGTACTGACTTATGTGTGTACTTACCTACATGTGTACCTATCTATACCTACATGTGTACCTATCTACCTGTGTACTTACCAATGTGTGTACTGACTTATGTGTGTACTTACCTACATGTGTACCTATCTACCTGTGTACCGACTTCTGTGTGTACTGACCTACGTGTGTTCTTACCCGTGTGTACTTACCTACGTGTGTACTGTCCTATGTGTGTACCGAGAGAATTGGCGAGGAAATCTGGGTTGGGGGTTGGGGAGTCCCATGGCTCTCAGCAGCTGGGGGTAAGCACAAGTCTCTCCACAATCTTTGCCTTTGATGTAAATTGTCTACAGATACATTTTATGTGTTTGTGTCCCCCCCAGGTACCCTGCACTTGGTGCTCACCCCCATGTCCTGGTTCAAATCTCGCTCGTATTGTCGCAGCAGTTTCACCGACCTGGCTGCAGCATTGTCCGCACAGCAGCAGAACAACATGGCCGCCCTCCTGTCCCCCTACACATCCAGCACAGGATTCTGGTTCGGGCTGAAGTATAATCGTTTCCGAGGTCGCTGGTACTGGAGTGGAGGACAGAAATGGGCGGGGTTCAGCTATTGGGGTGCTGGAGAGCCTAATGACCCCTCCTCTAATCCTTGCGGAATGATATCTGGGGACCCTGCGCACAACTTCACCTGGAGCAGCCAATGCTGCGGCATGGAGCTGCCATTCATCTGCCATGAAGGAGGCTTCTGACATGGGACCGACACTGAGCTCTTATATAAAGATTTCTAGGGCCACCACAGACCCCTCACCACCACAGACCCCTCACCACCACAGAT
>NC_092859.1:331659-333963 GCF_032062135.1 Pyxicephalus adspersus
AGTGACTGTGTCCCTGCGCCTAGTTACTCAGTCAACATAAAATGAAAAGCCAATAAACCCCAAATCAGTAAAGAACCCCAAATACCCCTCTCCGTGAAATGAGAAGAAGATTAAAGAATCACCATTATCTCTAATGGAAGATACAAAGACGTAGGAGGGTACGGACAGGACAGCAGCTGGATGCTCACATCAACCATGGGGGCTGCCCCAATGACTGGTGGGGTAATGATAGAGGAGGAGGGGCTCAGATCACAGAATGGAGGAAGCAGGGAGATCCTTACACTGCAGGACCTCAGCTACAGATTCCCCTCCAGCAAGGAAAACAGAGAGCGGCACAGCTGTGACAACACAAATCTCATTCCAAATCTGGGGACACCAATAGAGGTGACCTGATAGGCACAGGAAGTCACCTGATATACAGCTATGAGGATACAGAACAGGCGTGCCTAGGCACAGGAAGTCACCTGATATACAGCTATGAGGATACAGGAGTACCTAGGCACAGGAAGTCACCCGATATACAGCTATGAGGATACAGAACAGGAGTGCCTAGGCACAGGAAGTCACCTGATGTACAGCTATGAGGATACAGAACAGGAGTGCCTAGGCACAGGAAGTCACCTGATATACAGCTATGAGGATACAGAACAGGAGTGCCTAGGCACAGGATATTGACTGGTATGTGGAGAGATCTTTGCTGTACTGATTAGGAATAATTACCTCCAGCCAGACACCCCCTGTAGGATATTTGTTATGATGATGGAAAGTTGTTTCTGGTAATTCTGATGAAATGTCACTGTCAGAAGTTCATTAAAAGATTCTCAACAAAAGATTGCTCTGCATGTCACCTGATTCTATAAGTTTCACTACAGGGACAGGTGCCAGGGTCCGATGCCCATACAGGGAGGGGCGGTCACAGTGACTATTGGAGCTAAAGTCAGTGATTGGACGAGGATCAGGTGACCCTGGTATAGGGGTAAGTTTGGGGTGGTCACACTAACTGATAGAGGTGAGGTCAGTGATTGGACAAGGATCAGGTGACCCTGGTATAGGGGTAATGGTGGAGTGGTCACACTGACTGAGGGAGGTGAGGTCAGTGATTTGATGAGGATCAGGTGACCATGGTATTGGGGTGATGATGGGGTGGTCACACTGAGGGAGATGAGGTCAGTGATTGGACAAGAATCAGGTGATCATGGTATTGGGGTAATGGTGGGGTGGTCACACTAACTGACGGAGTTGATCTCAGTGATTGGATGAGGATCAGGTGACCATGGTATGGGTAATGGTGGGGTGGTCAGTGATTGGATGAGGATCATGTGACCATGGTATTGGGGTGATGATGGGGTGGTCACACTGAGGGAGGTGAGGTCAGTGATTGGACAAGAATCAGGTGACCATGGTACAGGGGTAATGGTGGGGGTACTCACCAGGTGACCATGGTATAGGGGTCATATGACCTGACATTATGATCTCAATATGATATAAAACGGATAACTTGATGACTAAAAGCTGTCAAGCCCCTAAAACAGCAGCCCAAATACCAAACAATATTATTTCCCCACCATGCTTTACAGTTAGTATGAGGTTCCCCAGAAATGTCCCTTGTTACTGTGTGTACCTTTATCTTTAACTCATCATTACCCAGCACATAGCTCCGGAAGGCCAGCGTTATGTTTATATTTTTCAGCTCCAATACGCTTTCTGAAATGAAAACTTTTTTCTGGCTGAATTACGATGCAGAAAGAAAACGTTGAATCACTTACCGGTAAGAGTACTGGCATTGTAACTGTCACACCATCTGTTGTAAGGGTCTCCGGAAGACCTGCTGAAGACTTTGGGTTGAATTTGCTTGGCTAGCCAGTCCCTAACAGATTCATGTGACACCCGGTGGAGATGAATGACTTCAGATGATCTATTGATCTTTATAAATCCATTTACAGACTCATGGACGCCTCCAGACCTTTCCATCTTAGATCCTTCAAGAGACCTCCTGATAATGTCACGAGGACGTCATACATCCATATCTGAGGATGTTCCTCCCTCAGGAGGTTCTCATTATTGACCATGAATGTGGTCACCTGATCTCTTGGATCTGGGGGGGGGTGGAACATTGGGGCGCACTTACCTTTGCCTTACTCTTCTGGTAAGTCACCTTTACTCCCGAGTTGATTGGCAGGGAGTAAATCCCCGTTATCCTCCCGGGCTTGGTTGTGTCATCTGTAGAGGTGACAGATGGTGATATTAATCCCGGCCTAATCCAGAGCACTAATACCAGAACCGTCTGTGCCGGAGTTCCCCAAG
>NC_092859.1:334232-338929 GCF_032062135.1 Pyxicephalus adspersus
GGGTCTTTCTAACATCCCAGCTTGTGTCCCCTGGAGAGGTGAAGCAGGATCCTCGGGCCTTAGTGGCGACAACTATTTGTTGGACCCCCTTCCCCCAGTTCATATTGGTGTCCCCCCTCCCCCGAGCACATATCGGTGCCCCCATTGCCATTTCTCTATAAAATGAACAGGCAGAATAGAAAAATCAGCGCTTTATTGATGTACATGCAGCGGCTGAAATCACTTTACATTAAATATGATATGTACACATCACTATATACAGTGCAAAGAGGTGGCCCTGCCAGTGTGAGTGTCAGTGTGGCAGTGTGAGGGTGGCAGTGTGTGAATGGATGTGCAGGGATTTGGGGAAGATTATTCTAAAAGAAGAAATTTCAAACAGCATTCTTAATGTACTGCTATCAGTTCACTGCACAATCTTTGGTGGAGATAATGGCAGTTAATTGGACATTTTATTTGAAATGATGGCAGTTAATTGTATGCCCTTTAGTGAGAATGGCAGTTGATTGGATGGCCTTTGGTGGGAATGGTGGCATCTGATTGGGTGTTCTTTGGTGGGGTGGGGGGGGGTGGTAGTAAATTGGATGGCCTCTAGTGAATATGGTGACAGTTAATTGTATGGTCTTTGGTGGGAATGGTGGCAGTTGATTGGATGGCCTTCGGTGATAATGATGGCAGTTGATTGGATGGCTTTTGGTGGTAATGGGAGGGTGGGAACGGTGGCAGTAAATTGGACATGTCTTGGTGGGAATGGTGGCAGTTGATGTCCTGGTGAGGATGATGGCATTGGTTGAATACCATTTGGCAGGGATGGTGGACATTTTTATTGAAAGTTTCTGATTGTTGTCCTTGTTACTGCCCATATTGTCAGTTGGTCCTGGCAGGCAGAGGTATGATCGGGGGAGGGGGCTGTTCCTGGTTCTATCAGTCTGAGTGGATACAAATTTATGATAGGTATCTCTAAGAGTTGATCCGCAGTCTGAAGATCACCCGTCCTTGGAATTTGTCCCGGTCGTCTTGGTTGTTGATGTTGGCGGCATTCACACGGCATTCCACGTTATGGTCATAGTCACGTGTTGCATTGAGGAATTGCACCGCCACAAATGGCTGCGTGTAGTTCTTCTGTGGTGGAAGAAGACCAAGAAAAGTGAGAAAAGTGGAAAGAGAGAGACCAATGGCAGAACACGCCATTTGATTGGATTATCAATTCTGCAGGGGGGTGGGGGGGTTCTTACCTGTGCCCGGTTTCCATAGTAGGGAAAGTACATGAGGTCAATGCTGCCCAGATTCCCCTTGGTACTGGGGAAGTAAAGTCTTTCACCCAGGAGACGGTCATATTCATCGTTCTAGAAGGGGAGAGATGTGTCAGATATGGCAGAGATGACAACACTAAGAGTATTATTATTTCTAAAATCCGGCAATTCCCATCCTACACCCCAAATTTATCATTTCTATATTATTCATTATATTCATTATTCCATAAGCATGCTGGGAATCATTCAGGGGGCCAATGGCTGATGGGGACAATCCCTTCCCCTAAAGAATCAATACACTGTGCTGTCATATCATCTCCATATAATAAGAGAATATTGGAGAATCCAATTATAATATAAATAATATTCTCTGTAAGTCAATGTCTAATACACAGGTGAGTTCTATATACCGGGTGCCTGTATAAGATATACGTGGGGGGTCTATCAGGGGCATCTATAGGGTCAGATATAGCATCTATAAGTGACTATATGAAGTCTTCTATAGGTTCCTATTCTTTTCTTCTAATCTTTAGGGTTACATGCCATACTGTTTATATTAATTATGTATATTCTTTATATATATATAAAATATAAGTGGGAAGGGGGGGGGGGTCATTCAGGGGCATCTATAGGGTCTACAAAGTGTCTATATTAAGCCTTCTATAGGTGCTAACTCCTTTCTTCTCATTTATAGGATTCCATGCCATATTCTATATAATAATGATGTATATTCTATATAACGGTCAAAGGGGGTCTGTCACGGGCATCTATAGGGTCTACAAGGTCACTATATGAAGTCTTTAGTAGGTTCTAACTCCTTTCTACTCATCTATAGGATTCTTTGCCATAATTTGTATAATAATCATATTCTTCTGATATTCTTTTCATTCTATACAGAATGAGACTTTATAAGTTTACTCTATAGTATCTCCTATAGGTTCCATTCCACACCTTGGTGGAAGGGTTGGCTACGGGGGATCTAAAAGCTGCTTCCATAGAACTATGAGGGCCCTCAAATTCCACCTCTTACCGTCTCATTTACAGAGAGTTTTATCTTCTGAAGACACAAAAGAAAGAGACACAGAGAGTCTGAGATAATGGACACCACAGGCAGACCTACAACATCCAACAACCCGCCACATACTCACCTTGCCGGTACATTTGATGGTGATGGAGGTGTTGGAGAGGCTGGGGATGATTTCAGGAAAAAAGTTTATCACCTGACAAGAAAAAAAGGAGAGGAAAGATGAGAACTATCGTTTCAGATAGATGGGGACACAGCAGTCACAAGTAGACACCTCTAGACTTCTGTATTGATATTTGGCTCTCCGTTCCTCTTATATTGACCTACATTGTGGCAGAGAGTAGCAAGACAGCAATGGGACCTGGCAGATATCCTCAGCCTTCTCTATTCCATCTAAAATGGTGAAGGTCCATTCACACCCCAAGGCATGCCCTCCATATCATGTCAGGCCTGGGTCAAGGAGTCCTGATAATGTATGGAGGTGACAGGAGCTTTACGAGCTCGGGGCAGCATGGTGGCTTAGTGGTTAGCACTCTGGCCTTTGCAGCACTATGTCACAGGCTTGAATCTTGTCCAGGACTCTATCTGCATTGAGTTTGCAGGTTAGGATTTTTATATGGTAATTCTTCTCCCCTCCCCCATACCATGTCCTCTAATGCCTTACCCGGTTCATTTTAATAAGCACACATGGTTTTCCACTTTCATATCCATAAGTGGGATTGAGTCCCAGGCCGGAGCAGTCACCCAGCTTTTCCCGTGTAAACTGACAGGCCTTCTTGGGGTAGTTCCTGACATCCCCGGTGTCGTCCTGCTTGTTGTAGACTCCAGATGTGCAATTAGTACCTCTCAGCTCCTGGACAGTTGTGTTATAATCTGTAAGAAGAAGGGTGACAGTGTCCAGAGGATTCTTAAGAGAGAAAAAGGGAACATGTTGGATTGGCTAAGGACTTTTAGTGGACAGAGATGGAGAGCAGGTGAGACATATCATGGCAAGACAGAAGATGGGGAGTCCAGGGAAGGGCCAATGTTAGATAAAAGATACAAGACATACAGATACCGGAACACAAGGGATGTTATAGGTCAAAGTTTGGGGTGATAGTAGGAACAATATTACATAAAGGTATTGGTGGGATCTCATGGAACAAATGGTCCTGTAGAGGGTTACAGCTAATAGTAGTAAAGATATCAGATTAAGTCATTGAGGACATATTGATGGATCAAATGCTGGGTTAGAGAATATATGAGAGGTCTTGGTGGACTTACCTTGCAGCACAGTATTAAGGCCATTAACATATTTCTGCCAGGAAGCATTCTGTGCATTGATGCTATAGACAATCTCTAAGGTGTCCAGTTTGGGTCGTATCATTAATCCTGTGAGCAGAGAGGTTAGAGACATGAGAGAGATACTTGAATGATGATGCTGAAAGAATTATACAAGAAGAGGAGGATGTGTCCAGAAAAATGTGACCAGAGGGATTGCTTACTCTATCATGTTTTAGGACATATTCAATCCATTCCCCACTCTCCAATTTTCTCCTGAAGACTAGAGGTTCCTCACTCCACCATGTACTCCCCAAAGACTGATTGTTCCCCTACTCCACCATGTTCTCACTGAAAGCTAATGGGTCCCCTACTCCACCATGTTCTCCCTGAAGACTAATGGTTCCTCTATTCCTCCATGTTCTCCCCAGAGACTGATAGTTTCCCTACTCTTCCATGTATTCCCCAAAGACTGATGGTTCCCCCACTCCACCATGTACTCCCCAGAGACCGATGGTTTCCCCCACTCCACCATGTACTCCCCAAAAACCAATGGTTCCCCTACTCCTCCATGTTCTCCCCAGAGACTGATGGTTCCCCGACTCCTCCATGTTTTTCCCAGAGACTAATGGTTCCCCCACCCCACCATGTACTTCCCAGAGACTGATGGTTCTACCACTCCCCCATGTACTTCCCAGAGACTGATGGTTCTACCACTCCACCATGTACTCCCCAGAGGCTGATTGTTCCCCCATACCACCATGTACTCCCCAGAGACTGATTGTTCCCCCACTCCACCATATACTCCCCAGAGAATGATTGTTCCCCCATACCACCATGTACTTCCCAGAGACTGATAGTTTCCCCACTCCACCATGTACTCCCCAGAGACTGATGGTTCCCCCACTCCACCATATACTCCCCAAAAAATGATGGTTCCCCTACTCCACCATGTACTCCCCAAAGACTAATGGTTCCTCTACTCCACAGTGTTTTCCACAAAGACTAACGTTTCCCCCACTTCATCATGTTCTTCCCAAAGATTGATGGTTCCCCCACTTCACCATTCACTCCCCAAAGACTGATGGTTCCCCTACTCCACCATTCACTCCCCAAAGACTGATGGTTCCCCTACTCCACCTTGTTCCCCACAAAGACTGATG
>NC_092859.1:339119-341920 GCF_032062135.1 Pyxicephalus adspersus
CTCAAAAACTGATGGTTCCCCCACTCCACCATGTACTCCTCAAAAACTGATGGTTCCCCCACTCCACCATGTACTCCTCAAAAACTGATGGTTCCTCCACTCCACCATGTACTCCTCAAAGACCCATGGTTCCCCCACTCCACCATCTTCTCCCAGGAGACTGGTGGTTCCCCTACTCCTCCATGTTCTCCCCAAAGGCTGATGGTTCCCCCACTTCACCATGTTCTCTCCAAAGGCTGATGGCTATCTATTCTTCCTCTCTATTATCCTGGCAATCTCCTCTTTAGAATTAGGTTTGATTCTGGGATGTTAATGTACAGCTTTTTCTTATCACAGCGGATCCTATTTCCAGATATGTTGAGGGGAGGGGGGAATGTATCTCTTACCTGGGTTGGCTAGCCGATCCGCATATTTTGGATTATATTCATCGATGGTTTGCAGCATTACCCACATACTGAGAACGAAGACGGCCGTGAGGAAGGCATAGAAAACCACATAGAAGGTAAGGATCAGTGCTGGGGGAATAATGGGTATATAATATTAATTTATGACAAGATGTTCTGTGTTAGTGCAGCAGGTGATATACAGTCATAAAGTAAGTACACCCTCTTCCAACTCCAAAGTTTTATGTATCAGCAAGTCTTAAAATCAGGCAAAGCCAACCTCAGATGATCCCCAACACATGACATAGCACACCATGTCAATATTTACCAAGAACTAAGTCACAATGTAGGACCCGTTTGTGATAAAGAACCCCTTCCAAAGGAATGAAGGGGGTAAGTAGCAGCCAGGTGCTGTTCATCAGATGCATTCATTGATCATTAGTCAGTGTGGCGCCCTCTATTGGCATTTTAATGGTCTGCAGCATTCAGGTGTGTGTTACCACAATTCCAGGGAGGAAAGACATCAGCAATGGTCCCAAGCTGGGAAGGGTTAGAGGACCAAACAATCTAAAGTCCATCATTCTACAGTGGGAAAAATTATTCACCAGTGGGAAACATCCCGGGCAGTTGTCATCTTCTCAGGAGTATAGAATATACATCATTATTGCACAGAATATGGCACATAACCCTATAGATACTCCTAACACCAGAGATCGAATGAGGGGAAGGATAAGGAAAGGAATGGTGCAGGAAGGAGCAATGGAAGGCAGAGAGATGGAGATGGGAGCCATATCATGGAGAGGAGAGAGGGGAAAGAGAGAGGGAATGGGGGGAGAAAAGAGAGGTTCTCTCTACTCCTCTATATCACTCATCTCCATCACTCTTTTCTGCAACTTTCTTTTCCTCCTCTCTCCTCTTTTCACCCCCTCTTCCATGTGAAGGTGAAAGGCAAATACAGGAGAGAGGAGAAAAGGAGAGAGAGGGGTAATGGGGGGCAAATGGAGAGAAAGAAAAAAGAGATGTAAAAGAGGAGGAAGGAGGGAGAGGAGAGCTCTATAGAGGAAAGGAGAGTCATATAGAGGAGAGGAGAGCCCTATAGAGGTAAGGAGAGTCATATAGAGGAGAGGAGAGTCATACAGAGGGGATGAGAGTCATATAGAGGAGATGAGAGTCATACAGAGGAGATGAGAGTCATACAGAGGGGATGAGAGTCATACAGAGGAGATGAGAGTCATATAGAGGAGAGGAGAGTCATATAGAGGAGAGGAGAGTCATATAGAGGGGATGAGAGTCATATAGAGGAAAGGAGAGTCATATAGAGGAGATGAGAGTCATACAGAGGGAATGAGAGTCATACAGAGGAGATGAGAGTCATATAGAGGAAAGGAGAGTCCTACAGAGGTAAGGAGAGTCATATAGAGGAGATGAGAGTCATACAGAGGAGATGAGAGTCATACAGAGGAGATGAGAGTCATACAGAGGAGATGAGAGTCATATAGAGGAGAGGAGAGTCATACAGAGGGGATGAGAGTCATATAGAGGAGATGAGAGTCATAAAGAGGGGATGAGAGTCATATAGAGGAGAGGAGAGTCATATAGAGGAGAGGAGAGTCATATAGAGGAAAGGAGAGTGATATAGAGGAGAGGAGAGTCATATAGAGGGGATGAGAGTCATATAGAGGGGATGAGAGTCATATAGAGGAAAGGAGAGTCATATAGAGGAGAGGAGAGCCCTATAGAGGTAAGGAGAGTCATATAGAGGAGATGAGAGTCATATAGAGGAGATGAGAGTCATATAGAGGAGAGGAGAGTCATATAGAGGAAAGGAGAGTCATATAGAGAAGAGGAGAGCATGTGATGGTATCAGCGGCCCGACATGCACTGAGCTATTCTGGGCCCAAGAGCTGACATTCTATTTGGGAAGAGATGTGTGATAGAGGTATCATGTTCAGGTGACATTCTTTAGGTTTGGGGGTTCAGGTTAGGATTGGGGTTAGGTTTTGGGGCTCATTTCTGGTATTACCCCACAATGGGTACATTTTGTTGATTTGGTGGGTGATGAGGGTCTGTGAAAATTAAAGGAGAAGCCAAATATCATCCAAAAAATAAAACACAAAAACAAAACTGAGAACAAATACAATAAACTACTGCCCCCCACCAAACCCCCACAAACAACCATCCACCATCATCTCTCCACAGTTATCCTGAGGGGCAACTACAGAGCCACTCCCCCCATGAAACTTTGGATGACCCCCCCTAGTGCCAGCATAGTGCATATTAATCCCACTGCAGTATCACTGCCACAATGAATAACCCTTACCCCCACCAAACACAATAAGGACAAAATAGTGCATAATAAACCCTCCCCCACACAGTATCAGGGCCAGCATAGTGCATAATAAACCCTCCCCCACACAG
>NC_092859.1:342674-371240 GCF_032062135.1 Pyxicephalus adspersus
TAGTATTATTACTATAGAATTCCCGTAGCTTGTGGCCATTGGCACCCCAAATCTATTCAGCCCCCTTTCTCCTTTTAGGGCACAGGAGCTGACACCCAGCCAAATCTGCCCCCAATTTATACTCCATATGTCACCCCTGAGGTCTCCGGAATGTCTGACCCAGCAATGTATGGAAATGTTCCGGGAATTACCCAGAAGGAAGAAATGATGAAATATCCACCTTACCCAGGGCCAATATAAGTACCCCGTGTCATCATCCAGGTAACCATAATCCTCCATTTCTGAGTACTTATGTGAGGAATTACTACCCAACCTACCCCCTATAGTAATAATACTACCTACCCCCAACCTACCCCTCTATAGTGATATTACTAACTACCCCCAATCTACCCCTCTATAGTAATATTACTACCTACCCTTCTATAGTAATATTACTTCCTACCCGCTACCTACACCTTTATAATAATATTACTACCTACCCCTCTATAGTAATATTACTACTGACCCCCAACCTACCCCTCTATAGTGATATTACTACTTACTCCCAACCTACCCTTCTATAGTAATATTAATACCTACCCCCAACCATACCCTCTATAGTGATATTACTACCTACCCCCAACTTACCCCTCTAAAGTGATTTTACTAACTACCCCCAACCTACTCCTCTAATGTAATATTACTACCTACCCCAACCTACCCCTCTAAAATGATATTACTAACTACCCCCAACCTACCCCTCTATAGTAATATTACTACCTACCCCCAACCTACCCTTCTATAGTAATATTGATACCCACCCCCAACCTACACTTCTATAGCAATATTACTACCTACCCCCAACCTACCCCTTTATAGTGATATAACTACCTACCCCCAACCTACCCCCAACCTACCCTCTATAGTAATATTACTACCTACCCCCAACCTTCCTCTCTATAGTAATATTACTACCTACCCTCAACCTACCCCCAACCTACCTCTCTATAGTAATATTACTACCTACCCCCAACCTACCCTCTATAGTAATATTACTACCTACCCCCTACCTTCCTCTCCATAGTAATATTACTACCTAACCCCAACCTACCCTCTATAGTGATAATACTAACTGCCCCCAACCCACCCTTCTATAGCAATATTACTACCTACCCACAACCTACCCTTCTATGGTGATATTACTACCTACCCCAACCCACCCCTCTATAGTGATATTAGTACCTACCCCCAACCTACCCTCTACAGTAAAACCCTATAGGACATAGTTGGCCTAGAGGAAGGCAAAAAAAAACCCCGGGTACAATTTGCTTTACCAGGGGAAAAAATTCCTTCCTGATTCCATGAGTGTTTTAGCATGCGTTGGTGTGTGTTGGGATTTGCATGCTGTGTTGCATTGCTGTACTCCCATTCCATGCTTTGGCACATTTTACCCTCTGCAGATTCCGCTCAGTGCCCCCTCCCCAGGTCTATAGAGGGTTAAATATTCACATTTCCTCATTGTGTGATTTCCTGTTCCCTCCCAGAATTCATCCATTGGAGGAGGGGCCCTGTAGTCTGGGGGTGTTTGTTTTGATTCTCCAGAAATCAGAAGTTGGGAAATCTGCAGAAGTTGGAGAGTGTGGACGCAGCAATTTGTGTGACCATTCGCCCCGCCGCAGTCCAGCTGTGAGCATTGGAGGTAAGTGGATGGTGCAGGTAGAAGGTAGGTAACAGGGAGCACCCTGCCTGGTCTGTGGGTGGCGCTGTAATGCCAAATATTGCGTTTAGCTCCGCGAGGGCGGTAACGATGGCGCACAGGGCGGGGCTGACCATTAACAGGGAAACAGATCTCATACAATCTGTATATTATAAAATCCAGACCAGGTGAAATTCCCAATCAGCCAATTTCAAACCAATTGTCACATGGGGGTCACTAGAGGAAATGGCCATATTTGGGGTAATATTTTTAACCCCCCCCAGGGAATCTGCACCCCTCTCAAAGGTGGTTTGCCAGCAGTGTTCCGTGCATCACCATTCTACTGGTCAGGTTACTCTGATATAGACACAGTGATGTGTTCACAGTTCTCCCTTAGTAAACAACACTCAGAGTCTGATCTCTTCCTGGATACTTTAGGAGCCTGGATGAAGAGGGAATACTAAGCAGGGAACTTCCATACAGAGGGGTTGGGTCAGTGGGAAAATTGTACAAATGCTGGAACTGACCAATGAGCACACAGCTGACAATTAGAGTGAATATGATTGGCTGATTGGTCTCCAGTGATCTGCATATCATTATTATATAGGAGTCTGTATAGACCTAGTGACCTGTTTGTGACCTGGGTGTGACCTGAAATTTGTGATTTGTTGGGAAGTTTCTATCACCAATGGGAATACTTCACCCCCCTCCCCCCCAAAAGAAAAGGATGAAAAAATCAAAAGTCAAAATCAAAATGGCAGTGAAATATTTGCAACTTATTTGTGGCCCACAGAGCTGACAATCTAAAATAATGTTGTGTATCTTCTGGCAGGGGTATTAGTGAGCCCTTATGGGAAATGTACAAAGGGCCGCAGTCCATTGGGGGTATATACAGGGGAGGGGGGCAGTATGGAGGATCTCTGGGCATTTGCAGCATTCTGGGTTTCAGCTGGGAAGTTGCAGCAGAATTCAGAGTTTCATTTTGGTTTTGACTTTTGTACAGCAACTGCTCCCCCTGCTGGCTGCACTGCAAACAATAAAAATGAAAGCTGTGCCTTTGTTGGATTGGCTGAAGACCCCCCAAAAATTAAAGGGATTCGATTCCCCCCATGTCAGTGATAGCAAACATTTTAGAGGTTGATTGCCCAAACTGCAACCCAAACCCCATTTATTTATCGCAAAGTTTCACACTCGTAGGTTAACATCTTTTGTCTTAGAAACACAATAACCGAGCTTTCAATTATGCAAACGACTTTTTTATTGAAAGGTAACAGTTTGCATTTGGCGTGCTTTTGAACAATGAATGTGATTTTTGCTGTACGCATGCTGATAATTCCTCTAACCTCGGCTCGTACTTTGTAAGTTAGAGAGCGACATATGCGGCACTCAGGTCGTCCCCCACCATAGAAGTTGCCCCATCACTAGTAATGGAAACCACTTTTTCTGGTCTTATGTCTTGTGACAAAAAAGCCTCCATCACAGCATTGTAGATATTTATCCCTCGTGTTATTTCAGGTAAAGACACGAGTTCCCCAGCTCTTCTCTCATGATGCCACCATAACACACAATACTGCTAGCCTTACATGATTATTTATATCGGTGCTTTCATCCAAGCACATGGAGTAACAAGCTGCCTTCTGTAAGTCAGTGCTGAGCTACTAACATCACTTTCCATGTCCTGGACTCCATCCGTAACAAGATTTCTGCTAAGTGGCATCTCAGAGTTGAATAATTTTATCCTTCTTCGGGAACTCATGATAACAGGAATTACTCCCAGACAACATGGCCATTTCCATAATATCCTCATCAGAGAGCGGCTTCTCATGTTTTGCTATACACAATGAAATTTGAAAATTGGCAGCTGTCCGAAGATTTGTTCTAGAAAAATAGTTGTAAAAGCTTAGATACTGGGAATTATATTTCCTCAATTTCCCTTCAAGAAACTCTTCCTTCAGGTTCACCAAGTTTGACAATACTGTGTTGGTATCATGTGTTGGTATCAAAGTGCCGCCTGACACTCGACGTGGGACACAGAACACTTTCATTACACAGAATACATAACGCTTTCCCACTTCAATCACTCCAAATGGCTCTGTCCAGGCCTCTCGATCTTCCACTATCTGTTTTGCCGTACTAATGTTTGGGTATTCAAGACTTGGGAGTCTACAAAAACATGAAATTTTAAAAAAAATTAGCACCCAATACAAATCTATCCCTATAACAAAAATAGCACTATTAGTTAACACTACAGAAATGGATATTCCCTGAATCTACGGCAGTGATCCTCAGCTGGGGTTCTCTAAGACAAGGAAACGGCTTGGCAAACAGTTTAGGCGAGGTGCCTAAATAGGTGAACCTTCAACCAATTATAGATCTCAGGAAATTATGATTAGAGTGTCAGGTCAGCTATGGATAAAACCTTTACCTCTCATCATACACAAGTTGGAGAGCGCTGGCACCATGGGCACAGGTAAGGAATACTATTCGGTGAGAATGGAGACACATCTCTTATGTAAAGGTTGCCTAAATTATTTGAGGGCCACTTTGGGGTCCATGCAGTATGGAGACTGGAATTCCTTTCTGTTCTTTACTTCTGGAAAATCCCCTGATCCCCTGAATATGGAAGGAAGGCTGCCATACAAACTATCCCGTGACCATGGTTAGATGGATGGAGGACAGACCGCAATACCATAGTTACAATATGCTGACCTAATCCTAAGAACCATGCCTCAGTACGGGGCCCCTAGGACCACCAGAAGGGACCATAATGTCAGAAAAGTCACCTACATGCACAAAAATGGGACTCCTCTCCATGATTGCCAGAACTAAACTCTTCCATTAGCATCTGACTACCAGAACTGCACTTTTCCTCAATACCACCAGAATACCGCTTCCTACCAAAGACAGGAAGAGGATCATCCCCAAAACCACTCGATGTAGGCTCTTTTTCCAAAACCCCTGAAAGTAGGATATTTGATCAATAAAATATCTCCCTAGGTAACTCTTTATACCACCAGGACTCTCAGATCACCAAAATGGATCCATGCCCCCCTGAGCACCAGAAAAGATCCATATTCCCTGATCACCAGAATAGATTTATCCTTCCCCGAGCACCAGAATGTATCCATCCTTGCTGATCACCAGAATAGATCCATCCTCCCCTGACCACCACAATGGATCTATCCTTCCTGATCACCAGAAAAGATCCATATTCCCTGATCACCAGAATAGATTCATCCTTCCCCGAGCACCAGAATGGATCCATCCTCCTACCCCGAGCACCAGAATGGATCCATCCTCCTCCCGAGCACCAGAATGGATCCCTCCTCCACCAAGCACCAGAATGAATCCCTCCTCCACCAAGCACAAGAATAGATCCATCCTCCCTGATCACCATAATAGATCCATCCTGCACTAAGCACCAGAATGGATTCATCCTCCCTGATCACAATGATAAATCCATCCTCCATCGAGCACCGGAATCCATCCTCCCTGATCACCAAAATAGATCCATCCCCCTCCCCTGATCACCAGAATGGATCCATCCTCTCTGATCTCCAGAATAGATCTATTATCCCCCAGATCACATGAATTGATCTATCCTCCCCCATATCACAGAAGGGATCCATCCTTCCCGATCACCAGAAAAGATCCATCCTCCCCCGATCACTGAATTAATCCGTCGTCCCCGATCACCAGAAAAGATCTATCTGACCACCAGGGGGCAATGTTCCTCTGACCACCAGGGGACAATGTTCCTCTGACCACCAGGAGGCAATGTTCATCTGACCACCAGGGGGCAATGTTCCATTGACCAGCAGCTTTTGGCCTGCGCTGATAAAGGCGTCTGAGTGCATTTTCTACCTCTGATTCCCCTCCGCTATAAATGCGTTGGATCTTCTTCTTGGGGAATTTGCAGAAATAAGGTGGAGTGACGTGTGATTGGCTGAATGCATCTAAACAGCCAATCACACATCAGGACAGCTGAGGACAGCATGCTATGGGTTCCCCTATCCTGGCAATTAATGTAAGACATCGATAGCAGGCAATAGTCTACGCTTGGCTATTTTTTTTTAACAATTTAACCCCAAAAAAAGCACAAAATTCTGACTATCATTGACTGTAATGTAAAATGTCAGAAACTCTGAATTTGGTCAGATATTAGAACAGAAATTCAGAATGCTGAATCTGTCACATGTTCAAAATAATCTTTGTGGGTTTTGCTTGCAGTGTCTGCTGTGTTCCAAAGGAAAATGATGGAGCATGATGACCTTGAGAGGCTGCATTTTTCTGAGGACTGGACTTCAGGTAATGGTGGTTTAGCTGGAAATGGTGTGGCGAGGATACCCTCATCTACCTACCCTGTGTTGGTGGACAGGGGTCTTGGTGGTGATAGATTGGTGGTAATAGTTGTGTTGGAGGATAGGGGCCCATGACATAGTGGCCTGACTGGTTATAGGGTGCAAAAAATATCTCTGACACATTGAAAGACAGGGGTCCAGGTCATAGTGGTCTGGCAACAGAGCGGTGGTATCATATTGGAGAATAGGGGTCCAGGTCATGGTGGCCTGGCTGGTGATGGGGTGTGTATAAATATTTCATGTATCTGAGGTTAGAGGTCTAGGTTATGTTGGTTTGGCTGGTGGTGGGAAAACCTCAAATGTGTTAAATGACAGGAATCTGGGTAATGGTGGTTTGGCTGGTAATGAATTGGTGGTAACATTTCCCATGAATTAGAGGATAAGGGTCCAGGGAGCAGTGGTAGTAGATTGGATTTTAGGTAATGATAGTTTGGCTGGACATGGGGGTCCAGGTTATAGGGGTATGCCAGTCATGGGGAGGAGGGGATATGTCCCATATATTGGGGGATAGGGGTCTAGGTCATGGTGGCCATGCTAGGTATGCGGTGGTGTAGATATGTCTAATGTATTGGAGAATACCCATGTATTGGGTCCAGGTGGTCATTCTGCATGTGGTGGTAGGAAATGTTACATGTATTGAAGGATAGGGGGCCAAGTCATGGTGGTCATGCTAGTCATGAGGTGGAGGGGATATATCCCATGTATTGTTGCATAGGGGTGGAGGTTATGGTGGTCATGCTGGTCATGGGGTGATTGGGATATATCACATGTATTGGAGGATGAGGGTACAGGTCAAAGTGGTCTGGCTGGTCATGGGGTGATGGGGATATATCACATGTATTGGAGGATAGAGGTCTTGGTCATGGCGGCCATGCTAGTCATAGGGTGGTGGGGATATGTCTCATGTATTGGAGGATAATGGTCTAGGTCATGATGACCATGCTAGTCATGGAGTGGTGGGGATATGTCTCATGTATTGGAGAATAGGGGTCCAGGTCATAGTGGTCATTCTGGGCATGGGGTGGTGGGGATATGTTACATGTATTGGAGGATAAAGGTCCAGGTTATGGTGGTCATTCTAGTCATGAGGTGGTGGGGATATGTCTCCTGTATTGGAGAATAGGGGCCCAGGTCATGGTGGTCTTTCTGGGCATGGGCTGGTGGGGATATGTTACATGTATTGGAGGATAAAGGTCCAGGTGATAATGGTCATGCTAGTCATGAGGTGGTGGGGATATGTCTCATGTATTGGAGAATAGGGGCCCAGGTCATGGTGGTCATTCTGGGCATGGGGTTGAGGGGATATGTCTTATGTAATGGAGATCCATGTATGATGAATTGCCTGGTGATGGGGTAACAGTAGTACCTCATACATGGTTTCACCCATCTCACCCAACCCTGGCCCCCCTCACAGCTTCTTTCTTCCCTACCCTCTCCCCAACATTCACCAGCCTCCTAACCTCATTACTATACCCACTACCTATAAGTTCTTACCCCCTTTCTCCCCTGTTAGTCTATGGAATGCCAGATCCCTTGGCAATAAATGAACCTCCATCCACAACCTTCTCCTCTCTAAATCTCTAAACTTTCAGGCTCTCACTGAAACTTGGCTTTCTTCTTTAGACTCTGCCTCTGCTGCTGCTCTCTCCTGGAGGCTAGCACTTAGACTAGGGTGGTGTGGGTCTCATTCTCTCACCTAACTGCACATACAGAGTCCTTTCTACCCCATCCTCTCTAATTTTCACCTCTTTTGAAGTCCACTCCATCTGTCTTTTCTGCCCCTACCCCTTATTGTTGCTGTTGTATACCAACACCCCCCCCGGCCCAGTCTCACAATTTTTGGAAGACTTTGCCTCTTGGCTCCCAACAATCTTTCCCATGACCTGCCGACCCTCATCCTTGGTAACTTTAATGTTGCAATGGATGAACCCAACCTTCCCTCCTCAGCCAAACTGCTCTCCAATACCTGCTCCTTAGAACATCAACGACCCCACACATATCACTGGAAACACTTTGGACCTGGTATTTTCCAAACTCTGCAAACTCACCCACCTTGACAACTCACCATTTCCCCTTTCTTACCACAACCTAATCACCTTCAACCAATGGTAGAGATTTCCACAACTTTGACCACAACCTGAAACTGCCTTACGTCCCTCACCCCTACTCCAAAATCTGCAAACCCCTGACCCTGGACCAACAATCACAACAGCTACAAAAGACTGTTCGTGCAGCCAGTGGAGGAAATCTGGCCTCAGCACTGACTTCATGGACTACAAAGCCAAGCTACAAAACTTTAACACCGAGCTCACTGTCACCAAGCAAAATTATTTCTCCGCAGTCATTTCTTCTCAAGCTTCCAACCCACGCAACCTCTTCTCTACAATTACCTCCTAAACCCCACACCTGCTCCCCCCCAAGACATTGCCACCTACTTTATAGATAAAATAGACAGAATCAGACATGATGTCTGCCCACCGAGCCACTCCAACCATACCCACCCCTTCCACCTGTAAATCTGCCCACCAAGCCACTCCAACCATACCCACTCCTTCCACCTGTAAATCTGCCCACCGAGCCCCTCCAACCATACCCACCGCTCTCTCCGCTCCTCCAATGACCTACTAATGACTTCCTCACTCATAACCTCATCACACGCACGGATACAAGACTTCTCTAGAGCTGCCCCCAGTCTCTGGAATGGAGCCCTTAAAACCCACTTTTTTAGACTTGCCTACTCTTCTTCTTTTATCTTCTAAACCCCTCACTACTTCTTATCACTCCATATCTCCCTCCTATTGTGTGAGACTTCCCCACCTACTAGATTGTAAGCTTTTCGGGGCATATCCTCTCCTCCTTTATCACTGTCTGTCATTTGCTACCCCTGTACATCGCTGAGTAATATGTTGGCGCTATATAATATATTATTATTAAAAATGGTTTGAGTTCTTTTCTGTTTCTCTCCATTTAGTCAGCAGAGGCCTCCAGTGGTTAAATCGTCCGGTTTCCTCTCGTCTCATCTTTCTTCTTTTTTGTGTGTGTGCCGGACTCATCATTATAAACATTGCTATCACTGTCTCCAGCCGAGGTGAGACCATAAAATGAAACCATGAAGAAGCGCCCCTATATGTGTGTGTATATATATATATATATATATAAATGCATTACAGTATAAATAAGTCTTACAGGTGTCCGATAGCCGATTTTATGAATATGTGGTAAATACAGTGAGACACAACAATAACAGGCAAAGTACCTATATACAAGGCAAGCAATATTATAATTATTATTATTAATAAACAGGATGTATATATATTACGCAGTAATAATATACAGATATATACTGCTGTGACAGAGGGTGGCCTAGAATGGCTGGAAATGTGGTGGAAGGATTATATATTGCATATTGGGGTGGTTGTGGGCTCCAGAGAAGCCTGGTGAGGAATATAGGTCAGAGGCTAATGGTGAAGTTGTTGGACCTGGAGTTGGGTTGTGGAAGAGACTAGTTCAGACACTGGGAGTCTCCACTATTCCACCCGCTAGCTTTTTGGAAAGGTGCTGGGCGCACAGGAAGTGTTCATGCTGGGAGTTTAGGGAAACTCAGCAAACCATGAGCTGTGTCTCTACAAAAAACAACTCCCAGTGAAATTAAGCCAAGGCCTAATTAATGAATTGTGGTATTGCTGATGTAAGCTTTTTTTGTTCATTTGCATCCAAATAAAAGTCATTTCTGTTCCTGCTGCTTATGAATCTGTAATTGTATGGTGCCTTCCTGCTCTAAGTCACCATCTGGGCAATCCCCTTGTTATTCTTCCCCAAAATGTTCTGTATGGTGAGGAAAACGGAGACCTGTATTGACAATATTTCAAAGGCCAAAAAGTGCCCCTTTGTCAAGGAAGGCCTGGGGAGCACCTCCTATAATGTCTCTGCATGCTTCCAAGGGCCTTCCCAGGGCCCATCAGAGTGCTCTATCATGACCTGGGCCGACCGAGATACACAGCCCTGTGCTCAGGGTCTGCCAACCCAAACATGGTGGCCCCATTAAGTCTCACGGTATTGAAGAAGGCAAAAAGAAAGCAGCCAGAATACAGTAATGGGAAGCAGCAGAGGATGTCCAGGGATATTTATTTTTGTCTTAGATAGATGATGTGCTAGGACCATACTCTTTCTTCCCAGGAAATATGGCCAAACACATCGCAAACAGATCTCAATGTAGGGGTTGAAAGTCCCAGAATTTCGTCTAATTTTCCACAACAAAAGGAAATTCCTGTAACATCCTTTGATCCATGCGTATTTGGTGTCAGGGTGTAAAAGTGAAAACTTTTGAAGAATATTTCCACTCTCACAATTCAATGAATCTTTCTTTATATTTCAGAAATGATCATTGACTGGATTGTTATTCCCAGTCATGGGACTGGGAGAACCCAGACATAGAGGATATATTGACCGGCTTTTGTCTTCTGGAACAGCTAAATAACTTGTAGATCCCCCCAAACTATATTACTAACCCCTGGATACATAAACCATCTTTGTTCAGGCATCATTTGGGGTCACTATCTTCTTCCTGCACTGATATTGGATGTGTAAATATATTTGGCATTCTTGGTGAGTGATTGCTCTCTATTGTAGGTGCTAGAAGAAATGAGCTGGAGGAAAATGGTGACTACAGTAAAGGGTCAAATGGACAGGAAAGTGAGAAAGGTAGGTCCCAATGCCACCTGGAGCAGAATAATTCTAATAATAATATTGATAGAACTATAAACTGATTCCATAAAAATATACAGGAATGGCACAGAGAGGGAGCAGACACGGTAATATTCAGGCTGAACAGGTAAGACAGCATAAAACAAACTCCAATAAAGAGATATTCTGCTGTGTCAGCTTATTTGAAAATAGACAAAAGTTCATCAAGTTCACCCACTAGGGAAATACACATACTAGAATCTGGCAAAATATAGAACTATACAGTATATACATAGGGCTGTGTAAAAGATGCAAGACTGTGACAAGAACATAGAGTCCAACTTCAGTATGATGGGGGAGGGAATACCAAAGCCCGAATTGGCTCCTGTGGCAGTATTAATGGTGATCAATCCGGACTAAGAATTGGTGAGGGTTGAAGACTGCCCTCTGCTTCTCTGTCTTTAGATGGATCCCCGCAGAAAATACAGGGAACCCGAAAACGAATACACAGCCTTCCACCAGACAACGGTGAGTGAAGAACACTAAGAAAATACTGCACAAAATGTATACAATTACATCCCAGGCCTGGGTGAGAGACCCCCTGTTGCTCACCCAATAACCTATGAACCCAGGGATGTAGGGAGGTCACCTCCTGCTCCCCCAATGACCTATGAGCCCAGGGATGGTGGGAGGTCCCCTTCTGCTCAACCAATCACCTATAGATCAAAAGAATGGTGGAAGGTCACCTCTTGCTCCCCCAATTATCTATAGGCCCATGAATGGTGGAAGGTCACCTCCTGCTCCTCTAAGGACCTATGGGCCCAAGGATGGTGGGAGGTCCCCTTCTGCTGACTCAATCACCTATAGATCCAAAGAAAGATGGGGGGTCACCTCTTGCTCACCCAATCACCTATGGACCCATGGATAGTGGAGGATCACCTCTGGCTCCCCCAATCACCTAAAGAACCCACAGATGGTAGGAGGTCAGATCCTGTTCCCCAAATGACCTATGGGTCCAGGGATAATAGGAGGTCCCCTCCTACTCACCCAATCACCTATGGACCTGGGGATGGTGGGAGGTCCCCTCCTGCTCACCTAATTACCTATGAACCCAGGAATGGTGGGAGATCACCTCTTGCTCACCCAATCATCTGTGGACCCAGGGATGATGGAAGCTCCCCTCAGGCACCCCCCAATGACCTATAGACCCATGGATTCTGGGAGGTCACCTCCTGCTCCCCAAATGACCTATGGACCCAGGGATGATGGGAGGTCACCTCCTGCTCACCCAATCCCCTATGGACTCAGGGAGAGTGGGAGGTCACCTCCTGATCACCCAATCACCTATGAACCCATGGATAGTGGGAGGTAATCCCCTGCTCACAAACGTAATGTATAAAAGGTGCTAGCCAAGATTTGAACCTGGGATCCTAGCACTGCAGCGACCAGAGTGCTAGCCACTGGAGCAAGATTGTATGATAAAAGTCAGCACAGCTTCATCTCAATAACAACATTTAGTGATAAGTCCCTGTGCACAATGAGTATGCTCTACTTCATTTGTAAGTCAGTTTCTCTGAGAAGGGGATTTTACTTGATTATAATTAGTAACAGCTCCTATCTCCTCCTCCTAGAGACCTATGATGGTGCCTGTCCTGATGATTGGTCTCAGTTCCAAGATAACTGCTACTTCTTTTCTAATCTGGATAAATCCTGGATGAACTCCCATGAGATGTGCCAGAAGAGAAAGGCTAGACTGACCGTTATAAATACCCAGGAGGAACAAGTAAGTCAGTGTCAAGGTGGAGGTAAAATTCTGTGATAGTGAAGATATGGCTGGCGGCCACACAAGGTAAAGGAAGCTGCACTTAAATTTTATTGCCTGACTCTTAACTCATAATTATTATTTATATTAAATAGACTTTGTCAGCAGAGAAAATGTTTGCCTTTTATAATAATACGATAGTTCTGTATTGGTAACTAATGCATTCCTCAATGGCATGTACTAAAATACATAACATCAGAGTTGAAGGCAGAAGAAAATGAGATTGATGCAACACTTCCTGCAGTATCAGATTCCTTTTGTTCTGTCTGTTCTCTTATATGCCTGTTTCAACCGCTATGTCATATATAATGGACAGTTAGAAAGAGACTCCCAAACAACAAAAGAGGACTTGGTCAGTGAGGAGGTTTTCTTCTGGTTATATCCTGAAGATGAGTCCACGTGGTGGTCTGGCATGTGGTGGTCTGGGTATATCCTAGAGATGAGTTCATGTGGTGGTCTGGGTATATCCTAGAGATGAGTCCATGTGGTGGTCTGAATATATCCTAGAGATAAATTCATGTGATGGTGTGGATGTGTTCTTAAGACATAGGACAAGTTCATATGGAGTCCAGGACAACTCAGCCATTCAGATCACTGTTACATAAAGCAGAACATACCGGTGTGTAAATGCCATGCAATATAACAATAGCGGTGTAGCGGTGTCATTCCATCACTACATGCAGCAACCACATACTGTAGCCACCCCTGCACAGAAACCCAGAAGAGGGAGATAGAAAAGTGGGCAAGTATTAGACTTCTATTAAGAAAAAAGACTGCATACCGAAACTGCCATTAAAAAATGTCTGACAATCTTTCTCTTGAAATACTAGTTCTCTTCATTGTGTTTTTTTCAGGTTTTTTTGACAAAACTTGCCATGAAGATACATGTCTGGATTGGGCTGAGTGAAATTGATGGAGAATGGAAATGGGTGGATGCGACCCCATTTTCCTCCACACCAAAGTAAAGCGTGTTTTCTGTGCTTCCTTCTAACTTTCAATCTGAACAAATTTTCTAGGTAGAAGCCTTTCAGAAATACTGGTGTGGAAATGATGGCAGGTGAAGAAATTGTGAGCCATCCATGAGATGTGGGGTGACTGTACTGCACCTCCTTCTTTCCTCACTTCTTAAACTACATATTCTTCTATATCATACTTTGTTCATTTTCTCGAACTGTGTCCCTCTTCACATAGTTAAAGGCCAGACTGATCCATGTCACTCGAGTCTCCATGTCTCTTGAATCTCCGTGTCTCTTGACTATTTGTGTCTCTTGAGTCTCCGTGGTGAGTGGACAAGAAGGTAAAGGGACATGAAGAGGTTCCCAGTCTAAGCAATGCACTTAGTGGTTTCCTGGTGCATGGAAAGTGGTGCAGCTTTTCTGACACTCTGCCCACTAGGCCCTACTGAATACACCTATAGAAGCCATAAGTTTAGGTTTTAGCCCCACCATCCAGTTTCCTCTTTACATTGTTTCCAAAACTTAGGGGAACCTAGGAGAGGCAGTCTCTGAGCCTCTGTGTCTCCGTGTCTCTTGAGTGTCTGTGTCTCTTGGGTGTCTGTGTATCTTGAGTGTTTGTGTATCTTCCGTCTCTGTCTCTTGAGTGTCTGAGTCCCTTGAGTGTCCGAGTCTCTTCAATCTCCGTGTCTCTTGAGTGTCTGTCTCTCTTGAGTGTCTGAGTATCTTCAGTCCCTGTGTCTCTTCAGTCTTAGTGTCAGTGTCTCTAGAGATGTATTGCATTGTTCTGAGATTGACAACCCACAGACACTCCATTATGATGTAGAACTGGTGTAAGAGCGCTTGTACATTCACTTCAAAATGCTCAATATAACCCGGGAGGGAAGAGGGATAGGTACAAGCTCACATAAGCAATTAGCAAACCCTTGCTACCCCACTATTTGTTCTGCCTCTTGTTCTGAGGAGGAAGAAGGGGCGGAGGGACTTGCATCTGAAAGAGGTTCTCCAGATTAGGGACAGATGTCAGGTTTGAGTATCCAGTTAGAGTCCCCCTTTTACCCAGGTAAGCCTACATTAGGCGCATCAGCAATACGTTACAGCTCCATGCTGCACACCTCTGTTTTTCCTGTATTTATGTATACAATATATACATATATATATCTGTTCCTTGTTTCATTGCAGGAATTGGGCCCCTGGACAGCCGGATGAATATTTTGGTCACGGTCTTGGTGGTGGTGAGGACTGTGCTCAGCTCGATGACAATGGTTACTGGCATGACGAGCATTGCTCCGGTTCTTATCGTTACATCTGTGAGAAGAAGGCAGTCCAATGATTAAAGCCTGAGGATTGTATGATGGTATTAGGAAGGTCCTCAGGTCCAAGGCCTAATGATAAAATTGAGAGCTTGGAAATAATGCTGCCATTTTCATTACATCCGAAATTCTACAATATTTCACAGTTAATTTCTCTTATTTTATTTTTGTTGTTTCCAGAGTTTCTCCATAACATGATAGGGTGTAACTTCCTTAGTAGTAGTATATCAGGCATGTCGTACATCATCTCTAAGTGACAGATAAAAGGACAAATCAGAATGTTCCTGCTCCTTTTATTTGAATAAAGAATTTATATGAATCAAGAAATCTACTATGGCAGTCCAATATTTGAGTTTCTTTAGTATGTCTATCCTTTCACCTCCATTTTGAAAAATTCAGAGGCAACTCAGAGCTGAAACCCATATAATCTCTCAGCAAAAGAGTGTATACTACACCCAGTACAATGTGACTCAGCAGTGTGCCAAAGACATTGATGTTCTGTATTTTTTACCATGCCATCCCTCTGGTCACCACAAAATGCCCTCTGGGGATAATTGACACCCAACATCACTCTTGGAAGGTTGTGGTTGTAGGGTGTCATTGCTCCCACTACATGAGCATGGAATGCCACAACCATAGAAAGTAGTGATGTCATTATGTGAACAATACTCTCTGTATCATCCAGAATGACCAATCAGTGAGGAAAGATTGGGGAGCAAGAGGATCTAGCACATTGTGATTCAACTGAAGCTGTCAGAAAAAGGTGACTATATAAAAAGGATAAAATACTAGAGGACTTCAAGGGCCAGAAGGGACCTCTAATAATGAGAACAACAAAAGGCCTGGAGTTGGAGTTTAGGTAGAAAAATTAAAATGAAAGCCAAGCAATCAGTATTTTTTTTGAAGAGCTCAACAATGGCAGCCTCCATCTTTTTTCCAGTCTAGGTTCTTTGAGGATGCCTACAACTAAAAAGAACATGGTCACCCATTGTCACTCCCTCCAGACTGAATGACTCCGATGTCTGACACTTCTTATCTAATTATACTAAGGAAAATAGCACCAGCAGCCTCCGCTTACAGTACAGTGTGCCTCTGACCACCTTTTAGTGTCTATAATCAATTCTGAAAATAGATCAGGTCAGACACTATCCAACTTCATACCAAAGGGAGCCTGAGATTTCTCCCTGATGCAGCTCGCCATTGGGCATTGTTCCCCTCCATGTGAGAAGAAACATTTGTCGTAATCACTGGCCAGTCTGAGGGTCCTTTATCTTTCATATACCAAATAAAGTACAAATGCATCTTCAGTCTATGAACATTTATTTCTGCTGATAGAAATGGTACATTCCTCAGACTTGTGTCCATGTCTTCTAATAGTATAGCTTGGAAAATGAAGCATAATGTCCATATTGATAAAACAAAGGTATTATTATCTATATACTAAAACATCTCACACTACTAAGTGTTGGAGCCAAAGACAAAACAATTACTTTAATGGCCAGTCAATGATCAGCTGAAGATCCACAAACCTGGATATGTCCCCACGGACTCATGACTGGAACTTTGACCCATTACTTAGTAAGCATTAGTATTGGGCACATGGTAGTCACAAGTTTCAGGAGTGCACAGACTCAGAGACTGGTAGGCAGAAAAATATAACAATTTTTAATGTGCAAAATTATAATTGTAATCTGCAATGAAATGGAAAAAAATGATGTCAATCTTATTACAGTTGGTCAGATGCTTCCACTAAGTATTGCCGGGGTGATTGAAATTCCATCTTACAGAACATACAGCAGTACATTACCACAGTGTCACAGGCTGAATGTTCTCCTCATTGGAGGAGTGTAGATAATTGTAAATCCCAAATCTCCCTACAATTGTATTATAATAGACTATGGTGTCCAATATGGAGGAGGTTCAGGCTCCAGATCCCTGCAGGGGTCAAAAGGAAAGTATGTGCATGGTGCCAGTCCTAATCCATCGTAACCAAAATAAAATGCAACGCAATGCATGGCCTCTGAAGGTCGGGTGTTTTAGTAGGGACAATAATGAGGGTTTTCCTATGTGCCTGCTCCCTCTGTAAAAAAGATGGGTTGCCAGAAGTTATTTGTCAGTCAGTTGGGATGATTTAGGGGGAGTCAACAGTATGGTGGGCCATATGTTATCATCTACATTACATACTCCTTTTAGTGAGAAAGAGGGAAGCCTTGCAAGGGGTTTTAGAGGGTTAACGTATGCCATGCCAAGAAGATCTGAGGAGAGGCTTGTTTCTAAATTTGGGTTTTCAAAAATTCACCCATATGTCAGCAAAGTCCTCATTACTGGAACCCCATCAGATTTACTCATCACCAATGACAAAGATAGAGAAGTACAAACGCCGATCCAATAGGGTGCCGGATGGACAGACGTCTCCTCACTCGTCATTCTTGGGCAGACATTGTCATATCTACGTGAAGATTTTACAGGAAGAAAACACATTTCCATGCTCATTCAAAAATACAAAATTACCTTTATATTCCCTAGATAAACACTTTGTTGTATATGAGATCTATTTATTATCTGTGTAAATCATCCTATGAATACCGGAGGAGTCACAGATCAGCCTCACCTTGTGTATGCAAATCTTAAACACCTAGCTGCATTCTTCACCTGTGTCAGAGAATTTCACTTTCATTTCTCTCTTCTTCTATTAGCGATGGCATCTGCTTATCTGAGAGCTGAGCTGGAATGTTCTATCTGTCTGAACATTTATACAGATCCGGTAACCCTGAAATGTGGACACAACTTCTGCCGGGTGTGTATTACCCGTCTGCTGGATACACAGGAGGGGTCTGGAGATTATTCCTGTCCTGAATGCAGACAGAAGTTCCAGGAGCGGCCTGCACTGCACAGGAACATAACACTGAATAACATAGCAAAGAATTTCCTGTCTGCTGAGCCAGATCAGGAGGAGTCCGGGGTCCTCTGTACTCACTGTGTGGACTCACCTGTACCTGCTGTTATATCCTGTCTGCTGTGTGAGGTTTACCTGTGTGATAAACACCTGAGAGTCCACAACAAGGGACCAGAACACATCTTATGTGACCCCACCTTGTCCCCGGAGAGCAGGAAATGCTCCATCCATAAGAAGATCCTGGAGTATTACTGCACTGAGGATGAGACTTGTGTCTGTGTGTCCTGCTGTCTGATTGGAGAACACAAAGGACATGAGATGGAGTCACTGGATGAGGCCTCTGGAAAGAAAAGGAATAAAATGAGAAATATTCTGCAGGAACTGCTGATAAGGAGAGAGGAGATGGAGGGAAGAGTGCAGAGTCTGCAGGAACACAGGAGGAAAGTAGAAGAAAAAGCAGCCGGTGACACAGAGACAGTCACTGTCCTGTTTAGAGATCTCAGGAGACATCTGGAAGACCTGGAGAAGAGAGTCCTGAGTGAGATCTCCGGGAAGGCAGAGCGGGTCTCATTATCCATGTCGGATATGATCCAGGAGCTGGAAATAAAGAAGGATGAGCTGTCCAGGAAGATCCATCACATTGAGGAGCTGTGTAACATGGCGGATCCACTGACTGTCTTACAGGAATCAGACACGGGGGACTTGTGTGATACTGAGGATGGAGATGATAGAGAGAGACGTGATAAACTCCTCCATGATGGGGGGGATGTGGCTGGGATCTCACACACATTACACAGATTATCTGATATAATAAGAGGGGTAAATGTATACTTCTATATACAGGGAGCTGAGCATATATCACTGGATGTAAGCACAGCTGATAATTATCTACTTATATCAGAGGACAGGAAATCTGCATCCTGGACAGATAGAAACCAGAATCGCCCAGATACACGGCAGAGATTTCAGTATTGTTCTCAGGTGTTAAGCAGTCAGAGTTTCTCCTCAGGAAGACATTACTGGGATGTGAATGTTGGGGGATCAGGTGGATGTACAGTCGGGATGTGTTACCCCAGTATACGGAGGAGAGGATGGCAGTCAGTGATTGGAAATAATAAGAAGTCCTGGTGTTTGGAGAGGTCAGGTAATCAGTACTCAGTGAGACATGACAATAATAAGATCCTCTTACCTGCCAATACCTCCAGTAACAGAGTCAGGATATATCTGGATTATGAGGCCGGGCAGATCTCCTTTTATGATCTGTGTGACCCCATCCGACCCCTCCACACATTCACCGCCTCATTCACTGAGCCCCTCCATGTTGGGTTATGGGTATGGAGAGGTTGTATAAAGATCTGTGGGGGGGGATCAGATGTGAGAACTCCGCCCAGAGCCTGGTGACATCACAGGGGGAGGGATGGGATTGGGTAAATATTCAGCCAATAGGATAATGCATAGTTATCTTTTATATTATTATAGATACATGGATGTGAAATTCCTTTATTTTCCTTTTACAGATGAGTGGGATTAGCTGGAATATCAGTACAGATTGTTTCCTTTTGGTCAGTGTGATCTATCTACCTATATATTAATTCAAACCTAAACAAGTTCTTTATCTTTGTTATGCCTGTCCCCTTTTTCAGTGTCCTTACCCCTATGCCTTCTGTAAGGGAACTGACCAAAAATGTAAGAGGCATTTCTCCCACTGACCAACATAATAATGTACTGTCATCTGTGTAATTATAATATTAGCCGGGGTTCCCTGAAGACCAGAAGGTTATCCCAAGATTTCCTCCTTGTTAACACAAAGCTGACTATAGAGCATGGTGGGGGTAACGTCTAATCGCCATCATAATAAATCTCGGTACTACAGGAAAGACACGTTGTCAGGGTGTCAGGTGAGCAGTTGTACCTTTCTGTTATGACTTTTATGTCTTTCATTTAATAATCAGGTTTAAGGAAGGTTGATATCTTCAGCCTTATGAGTCACTGACCAGAAACAATCATGTATCCAGCAAAGTCTGAAACCTCTGAACTTTTCTTTCTGCATAGTTTTTCCACGCCCAAAGCTTGTATCACAAGGGCCAAGGAAACACTAATGGTCAATGTATATATAAATGCTTTGGTGAATATGTACTGGGTTATAAACTGCTTTGATTTAGTGAATTTGTTTATTACTTGTATAAAACCTTGATTTTAGAAATAAATAGTGCAGGGCTCCTCCATGGTACTGTGATGTAGAGATTTCTGTGCGTGTTCTTTACAATGCTACAGTACAGCAGCTTGTGGTCTGCCTCTCTCTATTGATCCTGCACACGTTGATGTATGAACTAGATACATGTAGGAGATGTACAATTTCATATTGTTTAGTACTAAGTACAATACATAATGCTCATTATGTATCATTGTCATTCATATATGGTGGATTACATGTAGAGAGATGATTGGTTAATGTGGTACCTCCCCCTGTCGCATTATAACATGGAGGGATATTTAAACTAAAGTGTTTAGCGCCACCTCCTGGATATCACACTGCACTACTTGCACTTCTTCCCACCCATTCCCTAAGATCTGGGCAGCGGTGAGCACACCTCAAAAATCTTTCAAAATACATCAGAGTTCAGTGATTGGAGGAGAGATCATCCTATCACTCAAGTATATAATGAAAAGGATATGTCTTTTTTAAACTTAAAATTTTTTTAGGTAAATTTATCATGAAGAATTAACAAAATATAAAAGAAAACATCAGAATTAGGTGATATTGTTAACAAAGGAAGAAGTTGATATTAACAGAAATAAAAACATCATCCAGTGGTAAAAGTCCTCCAATCTGATAATCGCTCACTCATGCAACAATATTTGAAGACTCCCTCAGAACACCTCAACTAATGCCCCCTACACATTTCTTACTTTATATATAAATCCTGTTTATTATTAATAATAATATTATTATAAGTATATAACATATAGAATCAAAGGGACTCTGTACCATCTAATTAGAAGCTAGTACCCAGTTTGATTTGTGCATGTCCCATACAGTTTCATGAAAGGGAGGATCCCCCACAGTTACATGTCCCCGATAGTAATGACGGAGGAACGGCAGAGAATTAGCATTCAGTACCCCCAAACACACAATGGTTTGTTACCGTATTTTTTGCAGTATAAGACGCACTTTTTCTTCCCCAAAACTGGGGGAGAAAAGTTAGTGCGTCCTATACAACAAAGGTGTGATAAAATAATTAAAATAATATACTCACCCGATACCCGATCCTGCGTGTGTCTCTGGCTGCAGCAGCGTCTGTCTCCTCTTCTCTCTGGCAGCAAGCAGCACGTGTCTTCTCCTGTCTGTAAAGCAGAGCGAAAGAAGCCGGCACAGCGCCACCTGCTGTTCCCTGTCTTAACTGCCGTACAGTGGAAAAAAAGCACAGAGTGATCAGAAGGGAATTTTGAATGACACAGAGTGATCAGAAAGGGAATTTGAAAGGCATAGAGTGATCAGAAAGGAAATTTGAATGGCACATGAGTGATCAGAAGGGGAATAATCTTTCAGAATCTTTTTTTTCTAGATTTTCCTCCTTTAAAATTGGGTGCGTCTTATATTCCGGAGCGTCTTATACGGCAAAAAATACGGTAAATGGCCTGTAGGCCCTTTATTACAAACAATAACTTTTGCATAATAATAAATAACCGTAATTACCTTTAAACCATTTTCAACATATTTAACCTAATATATATATATATATATATATATATATACACACACACACACAGACATATACATATACATCAATATACAGACGATTCCTAGATACAAACGGGGCTTCCCTGCTCACTGTGAGGGGACGGGTTGCATGACTTGAGGTTGTGGGTGATCTTAAGAGCTGAGCTGATCTGAAACATCTTGTAATCATCAAGACAAACTCTGCAGCTGTTTCTTTTTACATATCAAAGCACGGCTTGCTCCGTGACCAGGGTAGCTCGGACTTTCTAGCCCAGCCTTCACCACCACCATCAGAGCCTCCCCCAGACACCCCACCTGCTTACCAACCACTCCCCCACCATTAAATACCCAAACACCAATCTTAGATTTAAATTGGCTGGCAAGCAGCCGTTTATTTAACCAACATTAAATAAATTAACCTTTGAAGTAATTACCAAATATCCAATAATAAATAAATGACAAATAAATACATTTTACACTGTTGATATGGAAGCATACATTATCATAACACAACACTCCATTATTGTAATTAATATTAAAGCAGGATTATACAGCACCAACATATTACATTGCATATAGCCTAATTAACCAACAACCTAATTCCCTCCTTTTAATAATTATAACCACAATATTCATAATGTTATCAAACACCCGGTTATATACCCAAGCAACCAGGCTGCAGGTCTCACCAAAATCCGCACCCAACAGGAATTTACTTCTTCTGACATCCCCACCTTGGCAATCCACCACTTTACCATGTACTGGATCCTTGCCTGCCAAGACCCCAACCGCTAAAACGAACCAAACTTTCAAATTATACCCATAACAAAAGGGTTTTTTTCTTCCAAAAGAGGGCCTCTAACTTCCCTTCCGCTCCTTTAACTCGTCCTATGCTTAATCCCCTCCTACCTCATTCTCCCAACTAGCACAGCCCCACCTAGCCTTACTTCAATTTATTAATCCTTAACGCCTCTGGGCTAGGCCTAGCACCCTGTCATGTAGGCCCTGTGCATAATTTCTTATGGGTACAGGCCTCTTTTTTCTTTGCCTGTGATTAGCTTACAGTAAGGATTTTAAACAGTAACTGACACCACGCTGCCTAATAATATAAGGAGGCAAACATATGTCCTTATTGTATATAATAAAATATTGTAGCTGTTCCGACTTACAATTTCAGCTTTGTACAAGAACAAACCTACAGTCCCTATTTCATTTGTAACCCAGGGACTACCTGTATAACCATACAATAAAAGATATCAACAAAATCAATAACAATTCTCCTTTAAACTTCTAACCCCTTAACCACAATCAGGTTACTGGTTGTTAGCCCTGCGGGCCATGCCAGCACCGCTGCCCCTAATTGCAGGCACAGGCTCCTCTCTTTTCCTTCCTGTCACCATACTGACTTTGTCGGCAGCAGGTAGCGTAACCCCACTACCTGTATTCTATGCCAGAGTTTCCTTCCTGCCGGAGACCTTGCACTGGTCTGAGCTGGCGTGGGTGTGTCTCTCTTCACCTATGAGGCACGCCCATACACGCCCTCTGTTTCAATAGGCTATGGCTGGATTTCTGCAGGTATTTAAAGGCGCTTCCTACTACAGGAAGATGCCTGAGCAATCTCATGGTTTTAGCTATAACTTCTAGTGCAAGGATGCATCTTCTGTCTGCTTTGCTGTGTACCTGATCTTGTTTACTGAACTCTTGGACTTTGCCCGTTTACTGCCTGCCCTTGATCTCGGATCTTGTTTATGGACTTTGTCTGACTGCCGCCTCTCCTGACCCATACCCTCTAAGCCATGCAAGCCCCCTCGGCGCTTGCACCGAGTGCCCTGACCCCTCTGGTCAGCTCCCACTGACCCGGGGATTGCTCTGGAGTGGAACCTGGTAGCTACCCTGCAGCCCAAGCCTATCCTCACCATCCGAGGCTCTAGTGAAGACCAGGTAGCGGCCTAGTTACGCCCCCCCAGAGTATACCCAGTCAGTGGTACACTGGGTCCACACCCGAGTGCTTTACACTGGTATTTGAGGGCTTCCTACCCTACATTAACCATCTTATATTGGATCGGCACCATCAGGATATATGTATGTTCCCATCTGTAAGCCCCTAGCTCGGGAACAAAATTCCCAACGATTTGCAGTCCTCACCCCCAAACAATCAAACCACCATTGTTATTATCACAAACTGGAGAACTCCAAACCAAAGATTGATCTCCCATCACCACTGATACTGCATCCAAAACCAACTACCCCCCAGCGACATCACCACTAAACCTCCTTCATGTCAAAAGGGCGGGAAACTTTCCTCACACTGCCCCTCTAGAGAATAACCCCCCCTTTACCCACTGAACTTTTAACCCCCCCTCCTTAAACCTAGGTCACCCCAACCCTCCCTTCTTAGACTATTACTTTTATTCCTGCCTAAAACCTTAACCCCTCCCTGCTACCAACCCACCCCGTCATGCAGGCCTTCAGGCCTGTCTATCCTTAAAGACTGCAGTGGGGTTCACCTCTAAGTTTGAATTTCTGGAAATGACACCCCAAAACCTGAAATGACACATACTTGATTAACAGTGTTAGAAAGCTTTACCACAGGTGTGTCCAACCTACGGCCCAGAACAGCTGCAAAGGTCCAGGCCAAATTCTTACGATTGCATTATGCAGAATACACTTCTGTAACTTGCCTGAACAATGTCATACGTATGCCCGCTCTCGTGCACGTACGTTGTCTTTTTGTGCTCATGTGAGGCTTTATATTCACTCGTGTGCGGCTTACAAGAGCAGAAAGCAGAGCAGGAGAGGTGCTTATCTACTATTATACAGTTCCTATTTAGCCAGATAAGCATTCCTCCATCTCACCACCTCATGCTTCAGCTGCTAAACATGTTCCTGGGAATGGTGAAAACCAATTTGATGATTTCCATGAAAATACCCAACATTTTGGTATATTTGTGATTTTCAGTGGATATACATGTTACCTGCCAATTTTTAGATGGAATGTAGAATGTGTAGAATCTGATATTTAACTTGTCTTTAACTTGAGACTTGTCATGTCTCTGGACTTTTATAGGTCCTTTCTTCCCAAATATCCCAAGCTTCCCAATCATGCCTTATTCATGTCATCACTTTGTGGCAGCACGTACATTGGTATTTTCAGGAATAAAGCACACAGAGTAAAATTAGAACCCAAATATTGGATGATCACCTTGAGAACTCAATGAGAATTGCAGCTAATTCCACTGAACCAGATATTGATAAGTACATTTCCCAACACAATCTCACTAGTTTTATGTTTCGGTCTTTAATTTTACATTTACAATAAAAAAAAACCAAAAACAATAAGTTAAGTTTTATTTACTAAAAGATCTGTACTTCTATATAACTGATGGCAGACATTGAACCTGCTCAGCCTTTTTATTTGATTATCAGATAGCATTTGTGTAATTCATGTGTGGCCCCAGATAATTTTTTCTATCAGTGTGGCCCCAGGAATTCAAAAGGTTAGACTCCTCTGCTTTAAAGAGCACACAGAGGTCCCAGCACACAGGACTACATATAAATCATGGCAGAAGTAGGGGGGTCTTCATGCATCATGGAGGTGGTGGACAGTGGAATGGACTGGGCAAAGGATCCACCGAGGGCCCAAACTCAGAGATTTGGTGATTCTTCCCCCAATCTTTATATATAGAATTGGATGTATGTGTGAATATGTCACCATCACTAGAAAACACATGGATTTCAACCAAACATTTGCTATAAATACGACAGACCCATGTGAGGGCCCCAGTCAACTTTGTACAGCGCTGTGCTATATGTCAGAGCTATATTTGGATGTATGTATGCATATCATCACTCGGAAACGCATCAAGACATTTAAACCAAAATTGCTAGACATATGACTGAGACTCATGTGAGTGCACCGCTGATCTTTGTACAGCGCTGTGGTATATGTCAGAGGTATATTTGTATTTATTGCTCAGTGACGGTGTGCCTTTTGCTTATATTTTTACATGTTTTTTTTGGACTCTTTTACAAATTTCTGACCTGTAATAATGCAATCCAGAAAACATAAGGCAATTGGCCGAGTGCAACCAAAGGCAAAAAAATGAAACACTGTAGACATGAAAATCACTATAACTTTGATTCCTTTTCCTGTATAAGATTGGAATAAATAGATACCCGGGCAATGCCAGGTAATCAGCTAGTAACCCATAAATAAGATCCCTCTACCCTTGGAATGGGGAGCAGAGCAGATAATGCCGATGGTTCAATAATATATTTAATATAAATAAATATTCTCTACACTCAATCTTCTCACATCAGATCTGATGAGTCCGAATTATAGTCCAGAAAGACCCCAGTGCCGCCTCATTCTAGAAGATCCGACCCCCACTCCTATTCAGTACACGTGAATGGGGTCACCATCACTGTAGAAGTTGGATATTTTTAGTGGTGGTCGGATAATTCCAATAGGAGCTGAGACATATTCTGATCTGAGGCTGGCAAACTGAGAAATCTGCGTTCCCATCTGACACCATAGATATACTACAGCTCAGAACTTTTCCTTTCGGACATAGTTTGCCGACCTTCCATTGATAGTTATAGTACAGCTCGACCAATCAGGGTGGTGGACAGTGTTAGCGGTCATCGTCTGGTGTGCTGATTGGCTGAGCTGTATTATACCTTCCTGGTTACTTGACAAGCTTTACACGTATGATATATGTGAACATGTGTCCTCATCCCACCCTAACACATGTATATATGTAAAACATTTTTCATTAGATCAGCACATAAATAATATAGAAAAATATGGCTGGAGGAGTCGGAAAGGGGGGGGGGGGGGGGGGGGCAAAGTCACTACCTGCCCCAGAGGGGGGTAAAAGGAGTCTTCTGTTATATGGAGGGGATTGTTTTGTTTATTGGATGGGGGTATAATTTGCTTATATAAAATGTGTATAAGAATTTATTATATTTATCACCCCAACATGTGGGGATTTGGGGCAAGGCATTGGGGGGTCACACATAGTATCAGGAGGGGGGGGGTGATATATATATTCTATGTCACCAGGTTGAGGGCCCTATAGCAGTGACCCCATGGCAAGCTGTCACCCCAAAGCCCTCACAAGAGAGATTTCATCTAATCCCTTCCATGTAGTAGAGAATCCTTCCATAATGTCAGAAGCTGCACCATAGCTCTCACCTGACACAACCTGCAAACCTCTGAGCTGTCACCTCCTGGGCTCATTTCTTCCGGAGGAGATCACGTGGAATACCTCACGCACAGGCCCCAGGCCCGCCATAACAAGATGGCGCCCTCTTTGGGCTGCCATGACTGGACTCCCCACTACAAAGTCTGCCTCAGATATTTATCCCCTCATCTCAGTGACCAACAACTCAGTGATTGGATGGGACAAACATCCTCACTCAGGATTGGCTGCCTCTCCTCACTATCCGCCTGGTAACACTGACAGAAGGGGAGAGTATTCAATCCATGAGTTAGGAGAGACTTGTAGATAGCAGAGCAATCCTGACATCTCTGGCTGGGTGACTACAACAAATGTGTCAGAGAAGCTGGGATTAGGGGTCTAAAGGGGTGATGGGAAAGAGTGAAAGAAGCTGTGAAGTTACACACATATATATATAAATATATTTAATATTGTCTTAGCTCAGCATGGCCAAGCAGTGTACTCTTTAGGTGAATTCTATAAAATTATACAATGTGAATGTTCTACATACAGCACAAAGTTGTATGTCCTGTAGGAAATTGTATGATGTCCATGTTCCAATGGAATCTCCATTGCTGAGAGGATGAACATTAGACGTTTGGCGGCTATAATGGCTCCCTTCTGATTTCTCTCAGGCTGAAGTCTGCCTGGATGCCGGGGAGATAATGAGAGGGGAGGAGACTATGTTGGAGAGAGGGTGAAGCAGCTGATCTGATTGGTTGTTGATTTGTGGGCGGGAGAGCTCACATCCAATCAGGATGTCCTCCTACCTTTACACTGCCTTTGTCATGTACAGCAGGAAGCTCCATGAGAGGCAGATTGGGGTCACCATTCCTTCATATCACCCCTCTGTTCATGCTGGGGTAACAGTGCCTGGTGCTGGTTGTGCATTAGAGATAGGGGCCAGTGGCCATCCCCGTTTATTTATAGTGTTCAGATATTTCACATCACGGGCCTATTGTCAGGGCAGACTTGTTGCTGGATTGCAGATAAATCTCTGTGGTCAGGTGACAAGGTCTCTTAGATCATTACCCAACGCGTTTCGCAGACCATCACAGTTCACTTCCATTCCCCTGAGATTGACTTTCCATACACAGAAATATTCACCCCTCAGCATTGGATATGTCTGTGTGACACCATTATCATATTGCAGAAGATTCTACCTCATCCTCTTCACTTCTCCTCTTTGTCCTACAGTTCCTTCCTTCTCCTGTGCAGTATGAAGATTATTATTAAGTTTCCCGCCCTATTGAGCGTTTTTTGTGCAGTGTTTTCGGCGGTGAGGTCCTCGAGGGTAGTTGGATGTTGTTCAGTGGGGGTGTAAGTTATTTTGTTATTTATGGTTATTTATGATTATATTAGTTATTGTTTCTTTATTAAAAGGCCTGAGGGCCAATTCACCAAAGTTACTGTTTCGGTCTTTTGTAAGGGGGAGGGGCACTGACTACGGGGCTCTGCTTTGTCACAGTCATGGCTCCACTGCAAGTACAGGGAATGAAGGACTCCTTGCCATAGCTTCGATCTCAACCCACATCCAAGGACTAATCATTCAAGTACCCCAAGGGGACACACATAGAAGAGAAATCATTCCATTCCTACACAGTGCCAGTTACCCCAGACAATAGTACAGCGCCCCCTGGTGACCATCCCAATGTATGAAGGTTTTACTCCCCAGAGAGAAACTAAGGGATGAAAAGGTGCAACTACTCAGCCTGCCTCCTATATAACAGGTGTTGGTGGTGGCCCTGGGGTGGCAAGTGGTGGTGGTAGCCCTGGGGTGGCAGGTGGTGATTGTTGTGGTGGCCCTAGGTTGGCAAGTGGTGATGGTGGCCCTAGGGTGGCAGATGGAAGTGGTGGCCCTAGGGGGGCAGATAGTAGTGGTGTCCCTAGGATGGCAGATGGTAGTGGTGGCTCTAGGGT
>NC_092859.1:371286-380808 GCF_032062135.1 Pyxicephalus adspersus
TGGTAGTGGTGGCTCTAGGGTGGCAGGTGGTAGTGGTGGCCCCAGGGTGGCAGGTGGTAGTGGTGGCCCTAGGGTGCCAGGTGGTAGTGTCCCTAGGGTGGAAGGTGGTAGTGGTGGCTCCAGGGTGGCAGATAGTAGTGGTCTCCCTAGGGTGGCAGGTGGTAGTGGTGGCTCCAGGGTGGCAGGTGGTAGTGGTATCCCTAGGGTGGCAGGTGGTAGTGGTGGCTCTAGGGTGTCAGGTGGTAGTGGTGGCCCCAGGGTGCCAGGTGGTAGTGGTGGCTCTAGGGTGGCAGATGGTAGTGGTGGCCCCAGGGTGGCAGGTGATAGTGGTATACCCAGGGTGGCAGATGGTAGTGGTGGCTCCAGGGTGGCAGGTGGTAGTGGTGGCTCTAGGGTGGCAGATGGTAGTGGTGGCACTAGGGTGGCAGGTGATAGTGGTATCCCTAGGGTGGCAGGTGATAGTGGTGGACCCAGGGTGGCAGGTGGTAGTGGTGGACCCAGGGTGGCAGGTGGTAGTGGTGGCTCTGGGGTGGCAGATGGTAGTGGTGGCACTAGGGTGGCAGGTGATAGTGGTGGACCCAGGGTGGCAGGTGGGTTATAACATCATTCACCAAGACTGGGAACAATCCTGTCAGTGACCAGACTTCACTCCATAATGAAACCCCTGCAAACCTCGGGAAAGGTTCTTATGATGCGTCCTGGTAGGCAATACAAATACCTCAGGTGAATGTTCAAATTTGATTATTGGCTTTGCTGGGTGAAAAACCTAAACTTCTTTAATAACTTGGATAAAGTTTCCAAGCGTTGTCCGATTAGAGCTCACAAATCAAGAAGTCAGGACAGGAAGAACAGGAAGCTGTGGACAGGTGGGAAGGCCCCACTTGTATTTCACCCGAATGCCAGAGAAAACATGATAACTGCAGAAGTGAGACGTGAGAATTGTGGGTGAGGATATGGTGGGGGAAATAGGAGGCCTTACGTTTGGAGGGAGGTGGGGGAGGGGTGGGGAGAGACAGGTGGGTGGGCATTGATCGGGGTGAGTCTTGGGGATGTGACAGGTAAGGGTTTGGTGGTTGGAGTCCTGGGGGAGTTTTTGCTGATGATTTTGTCCCAGTTTGTGTTTGTTGGATCTGCAAACCTAATGTGAAAATAATTGCAGAAAACCGTTTGTTTCATTGATGCAATGATTACAGATATTACCTGCTGCATGCTCTGACCCATTGAGCTGACACTCATTGTGGGACTGGCTCCGAGAGTCCTGGTGGGAACACAGAATGTACTACAAAGAAGGAAAGTTCCAAATATTACACAATCAGCATAAAACAGAATCAGTCAATCTAACGCCCAACCAAACTGACAAATCCACTTGTTGGTTTCATTGGAATCATCCCAGTAGTCACCCCGCTATGGTTTATGGCCCGATGATTGGCAAAGCATCTCTTTCATAGTCGGTGAGTCTCTGCTTGGCATTGTGTGAATACATTCACTCTTTATATCCTCCAGGCCCAGCACATTCCAGATATCCTGCATATCCCTATGACACAGCATGGGGTCCCCGGAAACATGGGCCAAGGCATGAGCTCTTATGGCAGAGGAGCAGAAGATGTTTAGTCTTCTCCACACTTCCATCTTCCTCTGTAACACAGTGTATATGGCTGACACCATCCTTACTTATTCCTGGACATTTACACAAGTTTTCATTAGGATATACATTATTGTAAAGGGGTCCTCCCTCTGTACTGCTATGTACCAGGCCTTGATGTTCTGTCCTGATCTATAAAAGTCCAAATGTTATCCTGCAGAATAAAAGTCACATTGACATATCTCAGAGAAATACACGATCACTGGTATGGTGCAGAAATACAACTGTACTTTGGGGGGCGCTGGCTGTTTTATCACATTACTAAATTTATCTTGACAAATAGGAAAAAACTGTAAAGAATGATGGCTATCTGGTTTACCAGGAACCTTCTTCTTTCAGGAGTATTTACCCCAATAATTACACGCGTCAAGATTTCATCATTATCGACAAGTATAGGGCCAAAATTGTTATGACTTGCAGATGTCATTGTCACCCTTACCTCTTCCTTATGCATGCGCATACGCATACGCATGGGCAGTCTTAACCTTGGGCGGTCATGCCTTCTAAATTGTATCAGTTTAGTTCAACACGCCAGCCAATCAGGAAATAGCTTCCTAATCATCCCAGGCTATTTAGCTTGTGCAGACACAGCACTCAGTGTTTGTGCAACGTGTCTCCACTAGTGGCGAGCCCCCTAGCTCTGCTGAGCATTTCTTCTACACCTGTTGGGTAATTCAGTGCTTTCCCTGACCAGCTCCTGTTTTAACCCCTTGTTGACCAGTCTGTCATTTCGCAGCCAGTTCCTTTGTGCTGTTCCTGTTTGTGGTTATCCCTGTGTCATCTGTGGCTCCGTGGCTTCCAGGGCCTCCTGTGTTCCCTGTGTCTGTGCCCCCTTGTCATTGGTCCCTATTCCCTGGATCCCTGGTCTGTGACCTGACCTCCCTTTCTTATTGCCTGCTTCAACCCCAGCCTTCCCTGACAATTCTTTCGTCTGGTGATTTGGTACTGTGTTTTATTCTGCCCACCCAGGTCCCAAGGACTAGAACCTAGCAGTAACCAGCAGCGCAACATCCTCACCACTAGAGACGCTGGACCTAGTTGCCGCTTAGACTCTGCGCCTTGGCGCTCACCACTTTTGTGCAAGCCGTAGCACCCCCTAGAGACTCCGTCTCCCCAAGCATAACAGTTATAACACCAACACTGTAATATAAATTGAACAAACTGAGGTCTGGTATACAGCAATAAAGAGAAATATCTCCTTGTGAATGCTCTATGCAGTCCAGACAGGCCTGGAGGGTAAGATAGAGGAAGGCCTGCATGACTGAGGGAGACAGGAAGCAGCCAGTAAGAGGGTTAATAGAAAAAGCCTGGGAAGTTAGCACGAGGGAGGGGGATGTGAAGGTGACGTAGAGGTGGGTGGAGAGTAAAGGGGTTTAAAGGACAAGGAATGGAGAAGGAGGGATCATTTTAGTGAGAAGAAAGAGTGAAGGAGAGTTTTGGTAAGAGTGGGAAGAGTTTGTTAGAGAGGGAAAAGTTTTCCACCTTCCCGCCCTACTGTGTAATGGGTCCAGTGGGTGTGCTGCGGTGAGGTCCTCGAAGGATGTTGGTTTGGGTAGTGTTAAATGGGGGTGGGAGATTCTGCCTTTGGTGTGGAATCTCCAAAAATGGTGTGTTTTAAGGTCATGGTATTGTGGGGGGACTGCGCTTGGTAGTCATATCGTTCCTGAGCTTGGCATGATGCGGCTGGGAGCATTACTTATCTTGGTGGTGCAGATCCCAAAAGGAAGTAATAGAAAGGGGGAACTTCAAGGACCAGTAACCAGATGTTAATGTGTGGGAAAATTTTAAGGTGTGGGAAAATGGTAATACCATGTTGTTTAAATGTTGTCTAATTTTGGGTTGGTTATTGATTTAATAAGTTAATTTGATTTGTTGTTTTGTTATTTTTGTTATTTAATGTATTTAACCTCCCAACCGTTAAGCTCGTATTTTTCCATGCTAAAAAAAGTTGCAATTATCGTTAACCCCGTACTTTTCTTACCAGGTGGTTAAATGTAAACAAATGTTATATTGCAATCCGATTGTCATACATTGTATGACAATCGGATTACAACTTAAAGGAAATACTCACCCAGTGTCCGCAGCTCCGCTTGCTGGCATCTGCAGTGAGATGTATAGCACAATGCAGAAATCCTACCTTGTGCTATGCATCTCTCCGGAGATGCCAGCAGCTTCCAGCTTCCAGCGTGTGCCTGTGTCTCTGTCTGTGTGAGCAGGGCAGGGAAATCCCCCCCTCACATCACCCCGGAGGAGGAGTCATCTTCCAGGTGATGTGATTGGTGATGTATGGGGGTGTGTCAGGGAGGGAAATTTAAAAGCAGATTACAATGTAATTTGCTTTTAAATGGTTTTCACAGTACAGAAACACCACACAACATGAAATAAAAATAAAAGTACATTTTTAATTTTATTTTTAGATTACATTGTTGTCTATTATTTCATTATTGTTTTAAATTATTATTTATATTTATGTATTATATTATAATTTATGATTTTAATATAATAAATATAATTATCATACCCGGGAGTTAATCCTAAGAATTACAAGCCCACAATATAAACAAAAATTTCTATGCAAAAAAAATAGGATAGGATTTTATTAAAAGTACATTTTTTTTTACATGATTGTGTTTCAAACATTTTTTATATTCATGATATCTACTAGACCCTATTCGGACATATTTCTGTAACTTACAGGTCTAAAATTTAAAAAAAAAATTTCATGAAAAACAGTGTAACGCTTTTGGTACAGAAATCCAGACCTCAGTGTAACGCCCAGGTGGTTAATTGGTAATAAAACGCCTATGGGCCATTTAAGGAAAATCTGTTGTGATGTAATTTGTTGGTGGGGAACTGACTGCAGTTCTCTGTCCTCCAGTCATGGAACATACTACTAGATCTGCACATTTATGACATGTCTACATTTAGCCCCTTATTGGCTGGCTTGTTCACTACCTTAGCCACAGCAGGGAGATGAAGACAGTGAATTTGATACATTACCCTAGAGCCAAGGTACCTCTGGCTCCTCTGTAACACTCATAGTCACTTGAGGGCACAAGTTCTAAATTCCCTCTTCTCTTTTCAAACAGTTTACCTATCTCTCAGGAAACATAGACAAGCAGCTTGTATAAATTACAGGAAACAAGAGTGATGATACATAACATTTTTGTACTTTATTTTTTATTCAGCAACCAATATAACATACAAAAACAGCAATCATCAATAAACAATAACAAATTTATATAAAAATATCATTGCATATCATAACAAATAATAACATCAATCAGAGTAATAACCAATTGCCAACCAACGATTCATAGTAGTTTCTTAAAAAAAGAAAAAGAAGGGAAGGGGGGAGGGGGGAGTTATTTATGAAACTATATATCACTCATATCAGTAACCTCGCTGATGAGGTAGTATATTGGATCCAAAAGAACCAAGTCCTATTGAACCTGTCCAGCCTGTGACGCCATCATATCCTCCATAGACATAATCTCATTCACGCTTCTGTACCACTGCGATACTGTAGCAGAAGAAGTCACCCAATCACTGGTATACATGCCTTATGATGTTTAAGCAATGAGTTCTGGTACTTTTTCCTGGAAAATGAAGATACGTGTAACAGCGCTAGATACATCTGTTAAAGGTAAAACTAAAGAGTATTCCTTACTCCGGACTTACATCTCCAACACGTTGCATCTGCATGTGGATAGATCTTTGCCAAACCAGCCGGAACTCGGTACCAACGAGCAAGCGACTTATAGCCTAATTCCCGGTATGAATTGCTAATTGAAGCTTTGGGACTAAAATACAAAAGCTGTCCCAAGCGTTCTGGTGAAATATTAAGGTGGTGCTCCCACAATTTGGTAGGGGAAAGCTTTGCCCCTTGTTTTAGGCAAACAAAGCGGAGAAACTCCTATCTAAACGTATGCAATAAATCATACGGTAAATCAATTGGTAGCGTTTGCAGCAAATACAACAAGCGTGGCTTAATGCTTATAAGGGTAAAAAGTTCAAATTCATTACCAGAGACATTTCTGCACGGATCTGTGTCCCCAGATAGACAATGGCATTAATAAGCTCCGGGGACAATGAAAGAGAAAGCGCTTGGGATTTTTGGAAATTGATTTTATATTTAGAGAGGGAAGAATAATTGTTAACCTCCGCTAACAGATTATAGAAGGTGGTCCCCGGTCAGGTGATGTAAGAAAGCAATTATTATCATAGTTTCCAACTTTTATACCTTTTATGTCTAGATTCTGTCTAATGTGATGGAGAAAGGACTCTAACACTAAAATGAACAACAAAGGGGAATGAAACTAACACCATGATTCTAGTTGGAGGTTGATACCAAGCAACCACAAAAGAAATAACATTCCTGTGAGCAGGAATATCCTGCCAGATGTGTAAACATTATTATCCAATGACATCCAAGAAGCCGGGGCCAACTGGTCAGCTGAGTCAAAGGTCTTGCCCTCAATACAACAGCACCACCTACTGGAGAATATCAGCGGACATCTGGGAGCAGGGTGTATGCAGAAGTGGGAGGACGCCTGAGTAAGGGGTGGATGCATGGGTGTGTCTGGATGTGGCTGGGGTCCCGGAGATATATAAGAAGGGACAACTGCCCCAAGTCTCTCATTCATTCTCTCTCAAGCTAAGGTGCAAGGTACAGAGGACGGACTCTTTGCGTAAGGTATCATTTTACTTTATGTGATTATTATTTCACTTAATTGGAATAATTGTTGATTACTTGGTAATTCTTTTCTCGGTTAATAAATATCTTGTTATTTAGGGTCGGTGTGATTATTAAGCTAATAGAGACTTAGTGAAGATAATGGCTTTCAAGGAACAGGAAACAGGAAATTTTCCATCATTATTGGCACCCCAGAAGATTTTTCCTTCAATGAGTAGGAGCTTTACCACATTTATTTGTTTGCTCTTAATAAAATCTTTTACATTTTGTTAATAAAAGTTTAATTTTGAAGCGGTGCAGCTCTTTAATACGCTCCCTGATGCAGCTAATCTGTTGTTCTACGTCTGGGGTTTGATGTCTACTATGAGGTATTTGTAAATGATATCATTCAAGAAGTAATTGATTCAGCCTCGTCTGCCTTTCTTCTTTCCATTTATGTCCTTGATGAATAGGAAGTCCGTTATAAAACATTTATGAGTCTCCCATACAGATAGGGGGCCCGAGGAGCTTCCATCTTATCACAGGGCTCCGGGGATTCCAACATGGAGTCATGCAGGTTCCAAGAGTAACATACCGTCCACATCCCCTGTAACAGCAATAACATAGGAGCGTGATCAGAAATAGAGACGACCCCAATCCTGGTTGACTCCATTGAGGGAATAGAGAAATGTTTGACCAGAAAGTCATTAGATGGAAACGTTTTGTGCGTTGCTGAATAAATGTGTCCGTATCTGAAGAACTCGCCAAATGTCCACTAGCTGGGGAGAGTGCAAGAGGCCAAAATAAAATGTAATGTACCCTCACCGAACTCGTCTTCTGCTATTGTTTCTAAAAAAGCAATTAGCTAGGAGTTAGGGAAATACACATTCACAAAAGCAAATCTTTAATCAAGAAATATCTGCCTTCGGGGTCAGGACGACGAGCGACCATTGTACTGATCTGTGTGAGAGAATACTAACATCTTAGAGGTGCTGTGATATGCTACAGTTAGTGTTGGTGTTCCAATTCCGGTTGTCCTTATATTCGACCTGAAAATGGCGGTTTGAATTCGGGTAGACCCGACTCGAAAAAAACGAGATTCGACGGTAAAATATCGGCTGAAAATGTGTTTAAATAAAAAAAATAATGTTAAATTCATTTAATAAGTGTTTGTGTTTATTTAACTTACTTTTATTTACAGGTTATCCTACAATGACATGATATCTCTTACTCTGTAACACACTTTCCAGCACAGTAATATTATACATTTGTCATATTGAGAAAAATATAACAAATGTTTCATATTACTGTGCGTGGTACGAGTAAGAGATACTTGCCGCCCGGCATCTTCTCAATGATTGCAGCAGAGTCTGCCGCAGCCCCAGGGATCATAGTGGAACCCCAGAGTTCATCCTCAGTTCAGTTCCCAGGGTCACATGACCGTGGGAACTTTGCGGTTACAGCTGTGACTGCAGGCGATCCCCGGGGGACTGGAGGTTGAATGAGGACAAGTTTCCCCGTTCATCACATCCAGTGCCCTGTGTTCTTGGATAGGAAAACTCTAACACATACAACTAGTAACTCCTGCAGCCTTTAATAGTCCCCAAAACTAAACCTGAATTCTCCCACTATTGACTTCAATGGAGTTTTGAATTCGGCATTCCATCACTCAAACAAATTCTCACTATTTGATTGAACAGCTGTGGAATAGAATAATGAGATATTGGACCAACACTAGTTACAGAGAAGTAGCGATCTGTAAATTTTTTAATCTTATCATATTTAAATGTGTTCCTTGCAAAAATAGCACTTGGCATTTATCTCTATAAAGTTCACGCAGCACAATAGCTCAATTAATAGGGGGGTTTCAGCTCTTTACATTCATGGAAGTCATTTGTAGAAATTAGAAAGTGGAAGGGAAACAAGAAAACGTGCTGGAGATCTCCCCAGGCAGAAAATCTCTCCAAACAAATAAACAAATAAAGAAAAATTAAAGAAACTAGTAGATGAAAAGCTCTAAAAACGACTTTATCGTCATTGAGGTGGAGCAGGCCTATGTCGGTATATTGTACGCAATTTGGATGAGCAAGTGTTTACCAACAACCAATTAGCAATAAAATTATTATACATAAAAGTAATCAAGAATAAATAAAAACATGTCAATAAAAAGGTCCATTCACCAACCAGCAGGACATCATTGCAACGTATTACCCATCAGCTGAATGTTACAAAGTCTTCCTTAGGACCGCACATCACACAAACGTATAAAATATTAATGGGAAGTATGCCAATAACTACTCATCTCAGAGTTATGTCAAATCATCTAAATACGGCATTCAGCTTAGTTTGGATTTCAATATTTTTATTACATTTCAAAATTTTTCAGCACAATAAAAATATACAGGACAGAGAAAGAAGGAAAAAATGAAAAACACATAAATATTGATTGAAATGAATATTATATACAACTAATCGTTTATTAACATACATGTATTATTATTAAAATCCATTTGTTATATTCCAAATAATTTAAGTTTCTATATTCATCCAATATTTAGCTTATTTTGATACATTAGACCAATTGCATAGCAAAGGCCAATCCAGACCAAAAAGCTGAGGAGAGAAACAGTCAGCGCCCAATCTACAAAAACTTGCGAGTCAGCATTGTTTGCCCGGTGATAAATCTGCAACCAGCAAAGTATAGAAAACAAATCTATTTATTGTATTAGCAATCTTCATAGCTCTGCCTCCTACCACTACATGCAGATAGTATAATAGCAATGGGGAGAACGATTCATACATAATCACATACAGCGCATGTTCCAACCATACCAATACTTCAAATAATCAACAATATATTCAAATATAATTAGTAATAACTGTAAATAAAACTGACATCTTGACCTAATCCTCATTGATATCCATAGTGGGTAGAACATTGGTTCTGATTCTGGTAATGGATCTAGAATTATCAGAGTGCTTAGGTCCGGCTTGTCTTATTGAAGGACTCGTTATATCTGTCGGGACAATCAGCCAATCCTGGATCTCCACAACATGTATTTGAAGAAAGTCAAACAGGGCCGGCAACTGCGAATGTCTATGTAAGGCAAAGGTAGTGTTGTGTTTGGTCACCAAATGAAATGAAACCGCTATCCCCATTTATAAGTAGCTTGTGTTACAAAGAAGGTTAGATTGAAAAAAGACA
>NC_092859.1:381598-383921 GCF_032062135.1 Pyxicephalus adspersus
CCCCCAAATGTATTCCCCCTAGACAGTATGAAGCATGCATGTTGTTACCCCCAAGTGCATAACTTTACATTTATCTATATTAAATGTCATTTGTCACCTGGCTGCCCAATCACAGTACATGAGTATGCAGGACATGTGTAGTGCGTATCACATCCAGCAGAGGTCGCAATACACGGGGCATTCTCAATGTGTGACTAGAAAAACATAAGGAAGACATCAGCACCCAGTGGTACATTTTTGGCATATTATCTGTCGGTGTCAGACAACATTGATGATAGTGCTCTGGACAGACATGGAAACGGGATGAGAGTGATGAGGAATTACATGGAAGGAGCTGTGAGTTAACATGTATCTAGAAGGAAAGGTCTCAGATAGGGCTTCTCATAAAGTTTGCAGGTACCTGCCTATGGAAGCTCCAGATACCTCTGACTCCCATACAACCCTGATTCTGATAATTCATCTTTTGCTGGCTCAATATGAGTAAAAATAGGGCAAGCCATTTTCTGGCATGGGGAAAGTAGGTAATGCATCCCACCACCAGAGGGAGTCCTGGAGCTGAGGTACCTTTGGTGGTGTTTTTTTGGTGGAGAGTCACGCCTATGGAAGATCCTAGTTCTTCCAAGGAAGGCAATGGAGTTTGGGGTCTTCTGTGGGCAGTTTAGCTTGTATTGACCCTCTTTGGCCCAGTATATGCAGAACTTATGATCTTATTGATCGTATGAACTATGACCCATCATGTCAACAGCTGGCGGGGGCATAAATGGGGGGCAGAGTCTAGGGCCCCAATCTCTGGCTTGACCACATCACAAGAGGTGATGGACTATAGGAGGTGGTGCCCAGTCTGCTGCCTCTCTACTCACTGGGGCTTGTGCCTGCTGACCGGATGGAGCCGAGGCAAAGTACAGGAATGGAAAGCTAAACCATGGTCAGAGAGGCCAAGGTCAGTGCGGACAACAATCAGGGACGGTCATGAGAGCTGATATCGGTATACTCATGGATCCAGATGTGGTACCATGTCAAGAGTCAAACGTGAAGTCAGGAAAACCACGGACAGAATCCAAAAAGTTTGTGACTGGAGGCGACCATGTGATAGGTAGGTAACGCATCCCACCAACAGAGGGAGTGCTAAAGCTGAGGCACCTCTGGTGGTATTTTCACTTCTAGTTCTTTGAGGCAAAAGAATCGTTTTTTAGGAAGTCACATGGTTCAGACCAGAAAGTATACAAAACACGAGATTTCTTGGCAAAGCTGCTGCTGGATGTGAGCTGGGTAAGTGGAGGTAAGGAGGGCACAGACCCCCGTCCTGCAGGCTCTTATGGAGTTATCTCTGCACTCTGCAAAGTCATATGCCATAAAGTCTCCGCTGCCCTGATATTTTCAGTGTGTAGCCAGGTCATTTTGTTAGCGCTGGCTGCAGTCATTTATCAGCTCAGTGTGCAATCCCCAGCACTGGAGGTTAGATGGGGACAAGTCTCCCCATTCAAAACCTTCAGTGCTCTCTGATTGGCTGAGGAAAGCAATCAAAACCTTTAGTGCTCTCTGATTGGCTGAGGAAAGCAATCAAAACCTTATTATTCCTTTATATCCATCACCAATGGATACAAGACAATGTTTTCTGATATATATACATGTTCGGGTTTATATACCCCTTCTGGTTTTTCTTCTTACACTTTGTATCAGACAATGGGGTAAAAACTGCAGCATTTCCCTCTCCTGGTTGCCGGCTGGTTATTGCAGGTGTTTTTAGGTGTTTATTTTGTTCATAAACATAATTCTTTGTAATTTTGCATAGATTTTACAGCATTTGTATAACCGAACATAAAACATCAGCACCATAACAAAAAAGAGAAAAAGAAACATAAAAGAATGTAAACCAATTTCCGAATATCAGACACATACTCAGATACATAGAGAACAAAGATAAATTACACAGTATTACCATAAATACAAACATAATTAACAGAAAACCCGTCTAGATCAGTGCCTTAAACACCTTGCGGTATTACATCTTGTTAGTAATGTAGAATACTGGAAGTTCAAGTGAACGGCATCTCGTTCAGGTACTGATTTGTATCTGGTTCTGGTACTGCTTTGTATCTGGTTCTGGTACTGCTTTGTATCTGGTTCAGGTACTGCTTTGTATCTGGTTCTGGTACTGCTTTGCATCTGGTTCTGGTACTGCTTTGCATCTCATTCAGGTACTGCTTTGCATCTGGTTCTGGTACTGCTTTGCATCTCATTCAGGTACTGCTTTGCATCTGGTTCTGGTACTGCTTTGCATTTGTTTCTGGTACTGCTTTGTATCTGGTTCTGGTACTGCTTT
>NC_092859.1:384967-397773 GCF_032062135.1 Pyxicephalus adspersus
AAATAAAAATGTATAATGTACAGTAATATAATGTTATACATTGGTGTCCCCCATTTACAAGTCGTCAGCCACTAAGGTTTTCCCATGATGGTGTATTTGTGTATTGGGTCCACTCTGGTAAGGAGTATTTACTTTTCAATGATCCCTGATAATTCCCCAGCTGAATACAGCCCCCTGGTGGCCCATATGTGGAATTCTTTATAAATCTGCCCCTGTGGGAATCCCGGATTACCAGGAATCGGTAGATAACAAGAGAATGAGATCGGAAGTTCCATCCTCTTCCTGACATCCTTCCAAGTGATAATTGTGTCCCTAAATATTATGTTATTTTTCAAAGGACCTGGAAGTTCCAATTTACATATGCGGCAGGGCTTTGGGGTCCCATGGATAACTTATTCCAGATCATTGTTTGAAGAAATGGAAGTGGCTTTCAAGCAACCAATCATATGTCTGGAAAGACAAATTGTACAATCTGATATTGGGCAGATTACCCCACCTTCCGATGATGGAGGATATGATTTGTGAATGGATATGTTATAAATGCTTTACCTCAGGGGTCGGCAAACTTTTATGGCCACTAAGCCATTTCGGGGGTGGATGGGAGCACAGTAGGCCGGAATCTGAATCCCGCCCCAATGGCTCCGCCCCCACCAGGGAACGCCCCCTGAAATCCCTCTCCTCCATACGCATTGCAGCGGTAAATAGGGGAGCAACAGCAAGGAAGCGGCACCGGAGCTCCGGTAGTTCCTAACGCCCCCTGGCAGATCCGGCTGGCAACCCGCGGCTCCGGAGCCTTTAGGCTGGATTAGCCAGGTGGCGGTAGACCGGAACAAACTACAGGCTAGGCCGTATCTGGTCTAAAGGCCGGAGTTTGCCGATCCCTGGTCCAACACATTGACATCCGTGTGTTTTAATAATAATGAGAGAGACGTCATCTGCAGGTGGCAGCTGCCCATCGAAGACAGAGGTAAGTGTTCCCACATTTTCAATTCTTGAAGTATTTTTGGGTGGATCGTTCAGTGGATATATAGAAAACGGCAGCACACCCACCCTGATTCCTAAGTAAAGATGGTGACGTTTGGTAACTACAAACGGAGTGGTGTGCAGCCATGTCCTATGTTTCATTGGAGTTAAAGGCAATATTTTCACTCTCTATATGATATCGCTCTAAACACGGCGTGTAGATAAGGTAAGTCCGTGGCTGGCCTCCATGTGAAAACCAGTGTGAATACCAAGCCATGTGAAAAGCAAAGAAAGCGGAACATATCTCCTGGGTGTGAAATTGGATGCCATGCAGGCCCTGTGACTTCTCAATAACTCTATTGGCTATATTAGAAGTGGCGATAGTGGGCACCCCTGACTAGTACCCCTCTGTGCAATAGACCAAAATACAGGAACACTATTACCAGCCATAGGGGCTTTGTACATTTCCAATAGGAATTGATAGTAAGGCCCCTTCAATCCTATAAGACTAAGAACTGGAAAAAGCCATTGCAGATTAACACTATCAAAGCCTTCTCGGGGTCAATGCCCACCAGGGCCACGTCTTCTGCGTTTTATCATACTGCACAGACAACCTTCCCAATATCGGTAATGGCAGATCCGCCAAACAAAGCCCATCCATCGGTGATATGATTTGTGGAAGGAATATGGCCGCTCTGCCATGATATTGGGTAATATGTTAGCATCATTATTTAGTAGTGAGATGTCGTGGGTCCCTAAAGTTTTTGGGGAATACTTTAATGTAAGATTCGGTGCCAGTTGGGAATAATGCCCCCCTTGCCACATATCAGTATACAAATGTTCCAGGGAAGGAGACGCTTCCTCCTTTAACATATTAAAAAATTCAATTGTGTATCCATAGGGGCCCGGTGCTTTCCGCATGTAACCTATAATTCTGTAGTGATAGGTGAGTGAATATCACTATTCCTCACACATTCACCGCCAATAAGCTGATTAGATTGGCTAGGCATGTAAAGCGCCTGGTAATAATAATAGGATGAGATACCAAGATTCCTTCCTTAGTACATAAAGGTTTCTGGATGAGAATGGCTGAACAAGGTTTGCCAACATTTTCCGGATTTATTACCAAATTTATGGAATTTTAAATCTACAACTTTATATTTATACTGTTCATATTTGGCCGGCCAGTGATCATACTGGCGCTTGGCTACATGCAATGAACTCCTGTTGTTAATGATTGGGTCAGCATTTGTTCATGGAATTTGAATATTGGGTGAATGTTTTGTGATTTCCCAGCCTCCCAGAAAGGAATGGAGTCTGTGGGGCGTACTGCAATAATGGTGGCCTGGAATTCCATATCTTGGGATATGTTGGATGGAAAGCGCCAAAGGCGGGCATCACCCCTAGGAAATGCAGCATGGGTATATAGTGATATCGGTGGATTTCAGGTGAATCTACATAAGGCAAGAATGTCTCCATGTAAAAGAGTTACTCCGGCCTCACCTGTGAAGCCTGAACATAGAAGGTGAATTACCGTTCCAGCGGGAACTTCTCCCTCCAAACATCCGGTAATTCCACGGACATGTGCAAATCCTCTAAATGTGTGTGAATGTAAAGATTCCTCCTCCATATACATTGCTGTAATTACGTTTCCTTCCACAACCTTATAGGGGGTCGCATCCTTAGCGATCTTTAGACAGATCCTAAAAAAAGGAAAGTTTGGAAGAATTTGTGGCGTTATATAAATGTACAGACTTATCATGGAGCTCCAATTCAATACTAACAACCCCCATCTGATTGTATATGGAACGTCTCCCATTGTAGAGGAATTTATTATCTCCTCATAGATTTATCCCTTAGTTCCAGCTGGGGGCACATTGATATTTATTGCCCTGTTACCCCTCCCCAGGTGATATCCCAAATTCCTTATACCCTGATCAGTCCATCAGGACCCAAACCACTTCTATTTAAACACCAGGCAGGGTCACTTGCCCAAATTATAAGTGCAATGGGAATTTAAATTGTGACAAATCCTACAGAAATGTTCTCATAATTTACCTTGATACCCCAAATACCCCATGGGGGTACCTACATTTTTCTTTCACTTGGGAAATGCTCCTACGGCCCCCTGACCTCCAGCCACTTGGGGGACAATACCATGCTCGGGGGGTTTACAAATAACATCTGCGCTACATGGCAGATGGCAGCATTAGGGGGGTCATGTGATCTCTGTGAGGGGGATGGGCACATGTATCCAATGACAGGTTCCCTTTACACGTATGTATGGTACCTGGAGGACGGGCATGACAGCCAGGGAATTGGCATTGTCAGCACATTAGATTTCCCTTTCCAGCTGGGCCTGAGATTTACACAGCTCTGCCATTGTCTGATACACTGCATGTCAGTGCAGGAGGAAATGGAGGGTCTGGATGGCTGGGGAGCTAAACACAGAATGATCAGGCTGTATGGCCCCCAGGGGGTGTGTCCACCTCCTCACACAGCTCCACCCACATATCAAAAGCCCCACCCACATCACCACCCTTTCCATGGTATTAGTGAATCTGAATTCAGGAAGTTTATATTATGGGAAGAAATAAATTATATTATTATATTTGTGTGGTTTCCAGATTCTGCGGATTTCCCACTTCTGCTTTTCAGTGTTAGCGTGTGAGCGATGTCTGTATTCCCTGTATGGCTGAATGGGGCTGCATGGAGTATGTACAGAAAGACAGCCCGGGGCATTCCAGGTTCCCCCAGGAGGTATGTGTGCTAGTCAGGTATTATACCTGTCCTGATCCTGCAGGTAGACCCATCTATAACTGGCTGATGTAAATACTCACCTGTGACACCTGCTGGCTGTATGTGGCACTGCATTTCCACACCTGGCCTCATTATCAGTGCTTACACTGATCCAAGGTTCTGCCTGATACTTGTGCACTGTGACTGTATTCTGACCCCACCTGCTACCTGATCCCACCTGTTACCTGACCCCCTCTGTTACCTGATCCCACCTGTTACCTGACCCCATCTGTTACCTGATCCTACCTGTTACCTGATCCCACCTGTTACCTGACCCCATGTTACCTGACCCCATCTGTTACCTGATCCTACCTGTTACCTGATCCCACCTGTTACCTGACCCCATCTGTTACCTGATCCTACCTGTTACCTGACCCCACCTGTTACCTGACCCCCTCTGTTACCTGATCGTACCTGTTACTTGATCCTACCTGTTACCTGACCCCACCTGCTACTTGACCCTACCTGTTACCTGACTCCACCTGCTACCTGACCCCCTCTGTTACCTGACCCTACCTGCTACATGACCCCACCTGTTACCTGACCCCCTCTGTTACCTGATCCTACCTGTTACTTGATCCTACCTGTTACCTGATCCTACCTGTTACTTGATCCTACCTGTTACCTGACTCCACCTGCTACCTGACCCCCTCTGTTACCTGACCCTACCTGCTACATGACCCCACCTGTTACCTGACCCCACCTGTTACCTGACCCCATCTGTTACCTGACCCCACCTGTTACCTGACCCCACCTGTTACCTGACCCCACCTGTTACTTGATCCCACCTGTTACCTGACCCCACCTGCTACCTGACCTTACCTGCTACCTGACCCCACCTGCTACCTGACCTTAACTGTTACCTGACCCCACCTGCTACCTAACCCCATCTGCTACCTGACCCACCTGCTACCTGACCCCACCTGTTACCTGTACTTACCGTTAGCACACCCTCTGTCACTTGTCCCAACCTTTCTGGCTATGCCCCTGCTCAATGATTGGGAACAAACTTTGGTTCTACAAGTCTGCTGCTGTCCAAGCTTTCCAGGGATTGTGCTCCAGCGTGTTAGCAGCACGTGTTCACATTCTGGTGCCCCCGGCTATTGGTGAGAGTATGGCACCCCCTACTGGTGGCATGGAACATGTACTTGGGGGTAACTGAATCCAAATGATTTTGTGTTGGAGTCAATAAAAGTAGCTTTATTAAGTCCGATACAAAGACTAAGAATACAAAATACAAAGACTCCACCTGCGCGCTCGCTGCGCCTTTATTATTACCGCGTCCCCTCTAAATCTTTCCATCCCCCCAACCAGCAGCCAATACAAAAGTTACACAGCTTCAATATTTACATAACATTTACATAATATTTACATAATTACAATCTTGTCCCTGATATAAATATGGTGCCGTACACTGGGCATGGTGCGCAGCGGTGGGGTCTTCTTCAGGTCAGAATATTCTAAATAAAAATATTTCAGATGAACAGAACCGGAACCAATAAGGGTGCAGCGCCCCACCCCCATCCCTGACCCCCTCGGGACACAACCCCAAGAAATAAGGAATCTTTCTGCCCTTTGTAGGGTTACAAGCCTCAGGATCCATTTTCTGTAGGACTACAAGTCTCAGCATTGCTCTCCTCTCATGTAAATTGGATTTCTTTGGTTACTCTGAATTAGCAGAGTTCATTCAGTTCAGTAGACTCGTCCTGTTCATGGTTTGCAGAAGAACTGTGAGTGGTGGTGGAGAAGAATCACCTGCCGTGCAGCCTGCTAATAATAATAGGTGGCATTCCATGATGTGTATTGGCTAGTTGTGTCCAATGCTTCTACGGAACCAATGTGACCCAGAACTTCCAGCGGCAGCAGAGAATGTGGAAGCAATAAGTGTGACGTGTATGACGGATAATATGGAATGGGAAGGAAACATTCTGCTGAATCGGCTTTTTCCCACCTCAAGGGACAGTAATGGGCACGCCTAGGGAAACCCCCCGGTCCCAATATAAGAACCCTTAGCGAGGAGGGACAGCAGAGAACTTCATCTCCTAACAATCACCCCTGGGGGGCAGCTGTGGACCCCATCCCCCCCACATCCTGGTATGTCATAGAGGAACATTCATTGTATGACGTTTGCTATCACATTCATATTGGGGGGATTTCAGGTATTTATAGATAGATTTGGGGTGTCACCCCTGATGATGGTCAAAAAATGATTGCGTTATCTTTTTATATAATATGTCTTGTGTTTGTATGATAGGACCATGCTCTGTGTACTACTCTACTGCTATAGGCTGCACTATATTCATGTAGTAGTAGTCTGTATGAATACGTCCAGTGTCATGAGTTCTTCTGTGATATTATTATGACAACAAATTCAACTTGTAATATCAACGCCATCCATCTGAATGGGGTGTGACTTGATAGTTTATCATTATCTTCATCATCGCCATCAACTTTATCATCATCATCCTTATTGTTGCATTGAGTCCATTGGGTTCTTCCATTAGGGAAATAAACATATTCCAGGTAAAACCCCAAAGACATAGCCATAGACATATAGATCCAGAAGAGAACCCCGGGTTCAATGTACTACAACGGGGAAAATCCCGGGATCAGCAGTCTCTGTTATCATTCCTTATAAACTTTATTACTCTATATTATTATTATATTATTATTATACTCTATATTATTATTATCATATTATTATACTCTATATTATTATTATATTATTATACTCTATATTATTATTATATTATTATACTCTATATTATTAGATATATTCCGTGCTTCTGGAAATCATCCGGGTTTCTAAATCTGTTTACATGCGAAAACTACTTCCTGAATGTCATTACTCTTATCATTATTATCATTCTCCTCCTTATCATTATCATCATCTTCCTCTCTGTCGCCTCATCATCCTCCTCCTCATCATTATCATCCTCATCATCATCAGAATCCTCATCCTCTTCATCTTCTTCCTCCTCCTAATTCTCTACATCTTCCTCCTTATCCTCCACCTCATCATCCTCATCATCATCCTCCTTATCCTCCTCTCTGTCGCCTCATCATCCTCATCATCATTATCATTCTCCTCCTTATCATCATCATCCTCCTCATCTTCCTTCTCTTCATCCTCCTCTTCATCCTCCTCATCTTCCTTCTCTTCATCCTCCTCTTCATCCTCCTCCTCCTCCTCATCATCCCTATGTTCCTCCTTTCTTTCCTCCTCATCATCCTCCCCATCTTCCTCTTCGTCCTCCTCCTCCTCATCTTCCTCCTCATGCGTATTACACCATGGCATGTTGTTGATCTCCTCATTGCTGGATGTGGATTGATTTCCTCTGTTGTTCTGACGTAATGATTTTGTACAACTCTACGGACTATGTGGGATTGCCAGAGGAAACCTCTCGTCTCCATAAAGCCGGCCACGCACTTGCAGACAATTGTAAACATTTCAGCCACTGGGAATGGTGAAGGACAATCAGTGGAGGTCCAATAGTTCCAATATGGCTGATTCTGAAATGACCTCCAATAACATTTCATAAAACAGGAAATAACGGACCGGAGCGTCATTGTAGGGGGGAGATTTGCCCTGGATGGGGGCAGTTCCATCTCCTTGTGATCAGTGATAGACAGCATGTGAGTACAGTATGTGTGTACCCAGGGGGGCTTCTTTACACAACCAGAGGGCAGATAAGGCAGCGGGGTAACTATGATGTGAAATGTGGGGTGACATACTAGTGGCGAGGGCTATAGGCAGATAAGTGATTGCTGGGACTTGTAGAAGTCAATGGTGGTGCAATAACAAGTTCCCCTGATACAACCGTGTGCTGATTGCCCCCACTGAGATGGGGGAAAACATGTCCCTAAATCCCTGTAACATGGGGCCTGTAGGACAATGACTTTGGTTGGCTATGGTTGGGCAATAAATAGTCCAATTGGATGCTATGAAAATTCTAATGATATGATTGGACCTTTGTCATACAATTGCTGATCTGATTGGATAAACTTTATCTCAGTCATGTGACTGTTCCAGAAGTTGGTCCGGTTCTGTTAAGGGACAATGAGCAGATCCATATAAATTGATTTATTCTAAAGATTTATTCAATGCTCCTCCTTGAGAGGTTCTGATAGCAGCTTGGCGTTGAAGACTCGCCCCATCCTACCTTCCTGTCAGGGTATTTCCCGAGGTCAGTATGCGATGTGACCTCCATTCAACGAATAATCATTTATATCGGGGCAATCGTCATGGACCAGGACTGAGCCAAGGTCCCGGGGGCCACAGTATTGGTTGAGAGTAGTGCCTGGCCTTCCTAGTACTGCAGGGGCTAAGGCATGTGTCTCTGGTCCTCTTGGGGTCCAATGTTCCTCCATACAATGTGGGACCGATAGGTGGAAAGGGTCTCAGGGTCCTGTGGGGTTCTTATATTCTGGTCAAATATGTTTTCCTTTTTATTTTGCCACCCAGATGCCATGATGGATTTCAGGATTCCCCAGCTCCCCTCTCTTCTTCTTTGTGTTCTGTGCAACGTCTGTGCCGGCCTTCTTTCCGTCATCATCATCCTCATCATCTCCTTCAGATGTAAGTACTTTCATTGTCCACTATTAGGTATAGTGTAGGGGCCCTTTTATGACCCTTTCATTGGTCTGTGGCCCCTCTGCTATATCAAAGGCTCTCATCCTATCTTCTGTATATATTGATTGCGGGCCCCGAGTTTTGGATGACATATCTACAAAAGTCTCCTTACCAATAAAAGGAACTCACGTAGCCCTCTGGTCACCGGTTACCCCTCTAGCTGGGCCCTATTGAGGTTTAAACACAAATGGAGGATTTAGTATGAAGTTTGGTATTGAATTCTCCCAGGGGGTAGAATAATTTTGCTGCACACTGTGGTTCCTCATGGTAGCTTCTACCTCATGAGTCAGTGAGTGTGCCATAGGTGGGGCAGGTACTATGGCTATGTCCGGGGTGGTGCCTTATCGCCACATGTGACCCCTGTATTGTGGGGGTTTGCAGGCAGGAAGGTTATTTGGAATCTTGTGATGGCCAACTAGGATCTCATGATGATCCATTCCAGTGTCAGCTGCTTGCCAATGTTTCATTCTGTGAATACAGCGTGGCCCTGGTTGGCTGAATGCATGGAAATGCTGACAGCAATGTAGACATTTGTCCAGCAAATCAGGGAAGAGGTCAGCCGAGGACAGCTGTCATCAACTGACTCCATGCTGGGTTCACTGAACACAATGACAGGAGCTCCAGCCACCTGTCCAGAACTCTTGTCAAATGCATTAATGAGGCTTACACCCCCAAGCATCGCCCTTGTCCCCATTGGGGGCAGGTGGGCATATGGTTTGTCAAAGGGAAAGGGGACAGAGGACAGAGGGCCTGTATGGAATGGCGAGAGGGGCACACACAATCGTTGCCCCCATTTATTTAATTTTTTATGTCCCAAGCCCATGTTCTGGTTGTGAAAATAAAGGAAAGCCAGACAGATTTTTTACAAATTTCTCCCAAATGTGAATCAGGTAGAAGAGATTTGTTTGGATTCCACCTCAATGGTAATTTCCCAAGTTGAATTTTACTGGTTGAATATTCTACGGTAATGTTTAGTACGCTGCTCATAATAAAATAATTATCAATATCTTCTCATTGCCATCATGTGATATCTTCCGATTTCCCCTCCCCCCACAGACACCGGGGAAAAGCCCCCGGATCACACACTTGAATATAAGATTGCGAACCTCAGTGATGTCATGAACTCCAGAATGGCTCAGCTGACCCAGGATGGTGAGTGTCCCATAGATGGGATGATGGGAGTAGTGGTGACCTGGAAATAACTCCTTCTATTCTTCTGTCCTATAGGGAACAAGGTGACGGAGAAATTACAGCAGCTCCATGACAGTGTGAAGGCCATCCAAGCAGACACGTCTATAAGTAATCTGTTCTGGAGGGAGAGGGCAGGAGGGGTATTGGGGTAATTCTGGGTAGGTGTGTGGTCTGCTCCATACAGCTGATATCGGGGATTTTCTATGAATGGTGGGGAAGTTTCTGAATGGCTGCTAGGAGGAGATTTGGGAAAATGGCGGCTGCCAGTTGCGGTGAGGAGTTTAGGATGACAGAGGAACTTCAGCACAGAATTTGAACCCTTTACCTGACCCCTTTGCTTCCTAAAACCTCACGGTATTTTCAGTCTGATGATTTCATGTTGGCTTCCTCTTCTTCCTGGCCATCGGCAGGTATTACTCCTGAGTGATGGTCATATAATGTTCAGTCCGGGGGGTTGGGTACAGGACCCCCTGGGCTCAAAGCAATATGTGGAATCTTATAGCATGAGGAAGCCAGGGTTGGTAATATTATTGGGTTTTCTATATTTCTCTCCTTTCTATTACAGGCACCCTGCAGAGCAATGTAAATAGGGCCCTCAATGCCCTCCGTAGAATCTCTGAGCAGGTGAAGAAGCTTCAAGTGAACGGTAAGTTTACAAAACTTGTGAGCACCTCGAGATCCTTCCCAGCCAATGAATTACCTCCATCATTGGATAACAGTGAGCGCGTCTGTTGGATAGAGCCGGGAATACCTGGGAACCCATCAGATTGTAAGGGCCACCGAATCTATTTCAGGTGTCACCCAATCATTTGAAACATTTCCATTCCTGTGATTTCCCGGGATGCTCGGCAGTAAGGACGCCTATAATATCTTTTCTTGGTATTGATTTGTGGAGTTTTGGTCAGAGGTGCATTATCAGGGAGTATTTACCCCCCATAGACTAGGGCATTGTTGTGCTTCCTTTCTGCTTTGTGACCTCTCCATGTGTTTGTCCGACCTGTAGGATCAGATGATTTCACCTGTCCATCGGGATGGAGCACCTTCCAGTCCAGCTGTTACTTCTTTCCTTTCGCTGGGAAGTCATGGATTGAATCAAAGAAGTTCTGTGAGGATAAAGATTCCCATTTGGTTGTCATTAACACGGAGGAGGAGCAGGTTGGTGGACGGCCGTTGGTTGGCTTCCCAAAGGAAGAGATTCCCGGCTCAGCAGCTCAATCTTCACCCCGTACATTTACATAGAATTTATATATTTATTAGAATAAAGATTGTTCTGTGAAATTGTACAGCATGGGTTTTGGCCACAATGAGATCCTCGGAACCATTGGCCTCAAGGTCTGATTTGTGCTGACATCATGGTAAAATGGTCCTACACAAATGATGCAGAGAAAGTATTTGTGTTTTGTAGAATTTCGTGTTTGGAATAACAAAGGGGAAATACATCTGGATTGGGCTAACAGACGTAGAAGGAAGCTGGAAATGGGTGGATGGAACTGATTACAATTCCACACCAAAGTGAGTATGGAATGCCCCATGGTCCCCTGTATGAGCCCTACATGACTTGAAGGGGGGGTAGATGGCCACCGGACTTCCATGTATATGATAAAATATCATCACCTATCTATTGTACCATAAAACCTTCTACACTGAGTGAATATCTGACACAAGGGCATTTTAGGGCCCAGTCATGTCCTAACATTGTACTTCTAGATAGGTTAGATCTATGGGATCCCGGGTATATTCCCGGGTATATATTGATCTCCGGGGATGCCAACCTTCATATAGGTACCTACCATGTGCAGCAGCTTTCACAAGTTATGCCGAAGCACTGATTGGCTAGGGGTAGCCATTCAGTAGCCAATCAGTCAATGATTGCCAGAGTCAGCCAGTCAGGGTCTCTGCTAACAAGGAATCCCTCTTAGCCTTACTGTCCCAATTCTTCCATTTTTATAAACATTCTTCAGCTGAAATTGGTCTTTAATACAATAATGGGGCAAAAAGAACACTGGATAGGTGGCCCCTATAGCCTTCAGGGTACAATTTGGGGGATTTAGCTTGCCAGTGCCCCATACCCCAACTTGCCATATTACTATTCCAGTTGTCCTGGCTTCTGATTGGATGATGCTACTTTTAGCCCCATATAGGACCCTGCAATGAGGAGTCAGCAGGTGGAATATGTGGGACGTCTTTCCATGTACAATATTTCGGGGTGTAGCCATCAATGTGTCGTATTTTGGGGTTTATACATGGGTCACCAGAGTGCCCTATTAGTTATTGTGTATTATTATAGTCATTGATTTATATTCTGGTGTGGTGTAGAGTGCAGCCAATTTTGGGGATCCCATTTCTCCATTATTTGGGCGGTGTCACAATATTCTAATGTTGAGGGTTGGTTGTTCTCAGACAAACGGAACTTTTATACAAATTGGTAGAAGCGCCCTGAAATATCTAATAGAAGAATAGAAACTGTTATAGGTGGATTTTGGCTTTTCCATTGGAAGCCACAGAGATCCCTCGCAATGGAAGCCCCAAGGAAAAGCCAACGTACGGCTGAGCAGACCACACATAACCTCAGATCTGTGCAATCAAATCATTTGCACTTTGCTGTACCGTATTTGTGGTCCTGGAGGTGGAGATGCTCATATGTTTGTCTTGTAGAAATTGGATCCCTGGGCAGCCGGATGAGTATTATGGACATGGACTTGGTGGAGGAGAGGACTGCGCTCACCTGCACAGGAGCGGCCAATGGAATGATGATCATTGCTCCCGGACATACAACTACATCTGTGAGATGGATATGATATGAGGAGTGCGGGACTCCCTTGTCCTAACCATCACCCAATAGCAGCTGCTCCTCTAATCAGAGCTGTGGGGAATATTATGGGGGACCTTCTATATTCACCCCAATATCTGTCCAAACCCCTCCATTTTATCTCTCACCATTGTTCCTCCCACATTTGGGACCTGAGGGTCAGAACCTTCCATGGTGGGGGGTCCAGATCCGGAGGCAGCAGAATCTCCACAAAAGATTTTACAAAGAGACTTTTATTGTTTATTGTTTTATAAAGGGTGAAAGTTGGGGTAAGGTAGGGACTTTACATTGGGGAGGGGGGTTATTGGGGCAATAGCTAGGGGTAAATTAAGGGTTATAAATATATATAGAAAATAAATGACATATTTACCAAATAATATATTTTATATGTAATCCGTATTTATTTTCTGG
>NC_092859.1:398652-404205 GCF_032062135.1 Pyxicephalus adspersus
CCAGGGGAGCCCCGGGATAAATTGCTGGCCTGTCTGACATTGGGGGGAATACTGGTTCCTTGGAGGAGGGGGGTTAGGGGCAAATATAAAACCATTGGGTTTCTATATAATGCATTGCAGGATTGATTGAATGAATACATAGCTGGGAGGCATTGCTTCAAAATTCTGCACAAAGAGACCCCAGAGGGTTTCATCATTTCATGTACTGCATAGGGAACACATATGGGGGCTGTGCTCCACTCACCTACACCTGTATACTCCCCTCCACCAAATATATACACCTGTATACCCCCCTCCATCTAATATTTACACCTGAATACCCCCTCCTAATATATACACCTGTATACTCCCTTCTTCCTATTATATACACCTGTATACTCCCCTCCATCTAATATATACACCTGTATACCCCCCTCCATCTAATATTTACACCTGAATACCCCCTCCTAATATATACACCTGTATACCCCCTTCTTCCTATNCCAGGGGAGCCCCGGGATAAATTGCTGGCCTGTCTGACATTGGGGGGAATACTGGTTCCTTGGAGGAGGGGGGTTAGGGGCAAATATAAAACCATAGGGTTTCTATATAATGCATTGCAGGATTGATTGAATGAATACATAGCTGGGAGGCATTGCTTCAAAATTCTGCACAAAGAGTCCCCAGAGGGTTTCATCATTTCATGTACTACATAGGGAACACATATGGGGGCTGTGCTCCACTCACCTACACCTGTATACTCCCCTCCATCTAATATATACACCTGAATACCCCCTCCACCAAATATATACACCTGTATACCCCCCTCCATCTAATATATACACCTGTATACCCCCCTCCATCTAATATATACACCTGAATACCCCCTCTGCCCAATATATTCACCTGTATACCTCCCTCCACCTAATATATACACCTGTACACCCCTTTCACATAATATTTACACCTGTATGCCCCCCTTCACNCCTAATATATACACCTGTATACCGTCTCTCTGCCTAATAAATACACCCAAATATTCCCCCTGGCTAATATATACACCTTTATACCCCCCCCCCATGCCTAATAGATACACCTGTATACCCCCATCCATTCAATATATACACCTGTATTTCTCCCTCCACCTAATATACACACCTCTATACCCCCTCTGCCTTATATACACACCTGTGTTTCCCCCTCTGCCTAATCCATACACCTATATACCCCCATCCATCTAATATTTACACCTGAATACCCCCTCCGCCCAATATATACACCTGTATACCCCCACTACCTAATATATACACACCTGTATAACCCCTCCACCTCTATATACACCTATACACCCCCTTTTCTCTTAAAATATACACCTGAATACCCCCTCCGCCCAATATATTCACCTGTATACCTCCCTCCACCTAATATATACACCTGTACACCCCCTTCACATAATATTTACACCTGTATACCCCCCTTCACTTAATATATACACACCTGTATCCCCCTCTGCTTAATATATACACCTGTGTACCCCCCTCCACCTAATATATACACACACCTGCATGCCCCCTCCGCCTAATATATACACAGGTACACCTCCCACCACCTAATATATACACCTGTATACACCCCTTCATCTAATTTACACACCTGTATACCCCCTTCCACCTAGTATATACAACTGAATACCCTCTCTGCCTAATAAATACACCCGAATATCCCCTCTGCCTAATAAATACACCCGAATATCCCCTCTGCCTAATATATACACCTTTATACCCCCTCTGCCTAATAGATACACCTGTATACCCCCATCCATTCAATATACACACCTGTATTTCCCCCGCCACCTAATATATACATCTGTACACCCCCTTTGCCTTATATATAGTCCTGTTTACCCCCTCAACCTTATATATTTATATATACTGATATACCCCCTCCATCTAATATATGCACCTGTATATCCTCCTCCACCATTTATATACACCTGTATACCCACTACACCTAATATATACACCTTTATACCCCTCCAACTAATTTACGCACCTGTATATCTCCATCCACCTATTGTATACAGCCCCTGCTTAATATATACATCTGTATATACCCCCTGCATAATATATACACCTGTATACCCCCTCCATCTAAAAAATGCACCTGTATATCTCCCACCCCCTATTATATACACTATATGTACGCCCCCTGGCAGCTGACATGGCCATGAGGGGTGGTGGGTCAGTAAATCTAATGGCCACTGGACCGGGGTAACAGAGAGGCACCCGGTTCTGTCAGGACGGCTTTACTGCTGTCATCAATGTACAAATCACCCCGCATTGACAGATCAGAAGGGGCAGATTCTTCATTCCCCACCTCCTCCCCTTTACGGTTTACTGGTTCCTCCACTTAGTTTTGTTCCCTAAAGTTTGTATTTCTGGGGGGTTTCAGTGAGACCTTTATCCTCCTGAGTATAATATTATAAATTACCAGGATTGTGCCTGTATGGACCCCTGGGAACCCCCTTGCACCTCTATGGACCACTGGGAACCCCCTTGCACCTCTATGGACCACTGGGCACCCCTTGCACCTCTATGGACCCCTGGGCACCCCTTGCGCCTCTATGGACCACTGGGAACCCCTTGCGCCTCTATGGACCACTGGGCACCCCTTGCACCTCTATGGACCCCTGGGAACCCCTTGCGCCTCTATGGACCCCTGGGCACCCCTTGTGCCTCTATGGACCCCTGGGAACCCCTTGCGCCTCTATGGACCACTGGGCACCCCTTGCACCTCTATAGACCCCTGGGAACTCCTTGTGCATGTATGTACCCCCCCACAGAGCCGATCACTCACATGTGTAGTACTCTCGGCGTCTATTAGAACATAAAAGAAACTGAGATAAAATACAAATGTCTTCAGCAACAAAGGAAGTGCACAGGTAAGTGTGACTACCTACTCTGAGACATACATCACCTGAATATAATGTATTAACATACAGAAAGTAAATCAGGAATACAGATCACATGGGGACTTGCCACCATAGCCACCATCGCCACCTGCTGTCAGTGGGGGTCATGGCACAGCATTAGGTATTATGTGTGTGACTTTCTGCTGTCAGTTTCCTTGTCACATGAAGGCTGATTTATTAGCAGAGATTTATAGATCAGAATGTTCACTTATTATGATGAATCCTTATAATTCCCCCATCTTGGTAAATGAGATGAAGTACCGCCAATGTCAGCCCTCCAATAACATTCCGGTAGTTGGGGGTTTTTGCCCAGGGAACTATCACTAAGCTAAGGGAATTATCTCTTGCAAAGAACGTTTGGACCCGGACATCCAGAATCTGGAATTCTTCATCAGTTCAGCCCAACAGCAGTAGAACCGAAGTGCAGAACATTCTAGAAACTTCTTGTTTGCTGCTAACAGATATTCTTCATATTAGGAGCCTAAATCCTGCACCTGACAGCAATAAATTCTTCTTTCCTTCTCCTCTCAGGTTCTTCCCTTGTACTGTGGGGAGGGTGCTGGGTAAATAATACCTCTCCTCTCTACCCCTCTCCAGCTGTCTCTTGCCTCTCCTCCCTCTGCTCCCAGATCTCTCCTCTGAACCCTCTCTGGTCTGTCTCTTTTCCAATTCCCTCCCAACTCTTCTCCCAACCAAGTCTCCTTTCCCAATTCAAAGTCTCCTTTCCCCTTATTCTTCCTGGACTCTTTCCTCTTCCTGACAACTAATCCCATTATCCCAGCTTTCTCCGATACCTTCTTCCATCCTGCCAGCTTCCTCCATCCTTTACCTTAGCTCACGTCTCCCCTTTTCTCCTGGCTCTCTTCTCCTCATCCCCGTCTCCTCTAATTTCTCTTCCATCTTCCAGGCTCTCTATTCTCACTAGTCCCAGCTCTCCACATTTATCTTCCCAACTTTCCTCTAGATCTCTTTTCAATGTTTCCAGCTCTCTTTCTTATTCTTTATCTCCCCTAATTCTGCAGCTCTCTTCCACTCTCATCCCCCCAGCTCTCTTTTCCTCTCTTCTTCCTCTTGTGACCCTTCTCTTTCCAGCCTTCTTTTAGTCTATCCGCCCGGTCTCTCCTCCTTCTTATCCCAGCTCTTTTACCTTGTTCTTAGCTCACGTTCCCCCTTTTCTCCTGGCTCTTTTCTCCTCCATCTTCCCAGCTTTCTTCCTCCCCATCTCCCAGTTTCCTTTTTTCCCCATTTTTCCAGCTCTCTGCTCTTCAACCTTCCCGGCCTTCTTCCATTCCCTCCCAGTGCTCTCCTCCACTAGCCTTCCAGCTATCTTCTCCGTCATCTTCCCAACTCTTTCTTCCCAGTCCTTCCAGGTCTCTTCTCTCACATTTCTTGATCTTCATCTTCCTACTTCCCCATCATCTCAGCCTTCCTCTATCCTTCCAGGCTTCTCATCTCCATCCTCTTCCAGCTCCCTCCATCTCAATCCCCCTGGCTCTCTTCCCCCATCCTACCCCACCCCTGCTCTCCTTTCTCTTCCATCCTTGTTCCATCTTTACAGCTCTTTTCTCTCTCTCTCTTCTTTCCTTTAGGCAAGGAGTTGCTAGCCATAATCACCATATTACAACTAAAGCCCTCCCCCTCCCTGTCCCCACACATGAAAAGCCCCCGAATGTGATCGCTGTCACCCAGGGCAGTAATATAGATACAGAATGTGAGCTCTTCCCAGATAAATTATTATTTGTACACCGAGAACCACTGGCTGCAGGAATTTATTATTACTAATGATCCATACAGTGCACATCTCTATAACAATAAAGATGGAAAGGGAAGCGGAGTCCCCGCCCCTGAGGAGCTGCAATCTACTCAAGACTGATATCTAGAAGAAATGATGAATTCCTGCTGAGCAGCACACACATTCCTCTACTTATTAGTGTATTGTGATTGCACACACTCTTTACAAGTCCCTGCATTCCCTGCAATATTGTTTTAGGATCAGGGAGGGGTAAAGGGGCATAGGGAAAGGAATAAGGGAGGGGTGTAGGAGAAATGATTAATGGATGAAGCTATCTGGTCAAAGCCGTTTCTTCTCACAGATGTAAGGAAAGCTCCGAGAACAATGATCATCATTCCAGCCATTTAGGGTTTTCAGCTGAGCACAATCTTCTCCTCCCCCAAGACCATGACCGTACCATTCATCGGGCTGGTTGGGCTGCCAGAACCTGCAGGAACCAAGGAAATCCAGATGAGCCAGACCAGAACCAACCAGAACATCTAGTATATGGTGAATGGGGAGAATTCCGTAACTGGAAAGGGGGTTGGGGTCTCAGAATCTTACTTCGGAGTAGAATCATAAGAAGTCCCATCCACCCACTTCCAGGATCCGTCCACATCCGTGAGACCGATCCACGTGGTCTGCCATTGTGCAAGTCCATTTAAAAAATCCTTCAGAAAGGCAAAAATTAAACAATGCCACAATGTTTATGTCAAAGTATAGCTTCAACATATACCGCAGTGCTGTACTGAGAACACTGAGCCAGTCCCATCAGTCTCTGTACAGAGGAGCTGACACTCTAATGTCCCCCCACAGTCACACACTATTATTA
>NC_092859.1:406614-407803 GCF_032062135.1 Pyxicephalus adspersus
CTATTATTATACATTTATATAGTTCCTGGAATTCTTACATTTTCCTCCTTGCTGTTAATGACGACCAAATGAGCCTTTTTCATCTCGCAGTCTTTTTTCGCCCGATCCCAGGACCGCTCATTTGGGGACAAATTGTAGCAGTTCAAGCTAAAGTGTTTCCAGCCAATCTCACATAACGGATCGTTAGTGCCTGAAGGAAACAAAGTGACGATGGTGAAGCCACACATTCTCCCTTGTCTACCCAATATAACCAGCAAGCCATTACCAGCCCATACACCCAACAACTTAATATACGCCATACACCCCATACACCCAACAAACCCACAACCCATTACGACCCCATTCCCCCAACATAGCCAACAACTTTTAGCAACCCCTACACCCATCATAGCCAAAGACCCATTACCACCTCATAAACCCAAAAGAACCAACAACCCATTATACCCCATACACCCAACATAACGAACAACCCATTACCATCTCACATACATTACCATCACAACATAACCTACAAGTCATTATACCCCATACGCTTAACATAACAACCCCTTAGCTACCCCTACACCCATCATAGCCAATGACCCCTTACCACCACATACACCCAAAAGAACCAACAACCCATTAACAAGGCCATACACCCAACATACCCAACAACCCATTACCACTCCATACACCCACCATAGCCAACAACCCAATATACCTCATACACCCAAACTAGCCAAGAACCTGTTACAACCCAATTCACCAGGCATAGCCAATGACCCCTTACCACCCCATACACCCAACATAACCAACAACCCATTACCATCTCATATATCTAACATTGTACCTAATACACCCAACACTAATACACACTAATACATTGTACCTAATACCCCCAACATACCAAACAACCCTCTAGCACTATCTATACCCATCATAGCCATTGACCCATTACCACCCCATACACCCAACATAACCAGCAACCCATTATATCCCATACATCCAACATAACCAACAACCCATTATGACCCTATTCATCCAACATAGCCAGCAACCCCTTAGCACCCCTTATAACCAACATAACCAACAACCATTATCATTTCATACACCTGACATAACCAACAACCCATTATACCCCATATACCCAACATAGCTAATAACCAATTACAACCCCATTCACCCAACAAACCCTTAGCACCCCCTACAC
>NC_092859.1:409215-411374 GCF_032062135.1 Pyxicephalus adspersus
CTGTATAAAGTCATGTGACTAGCTGTCCCTCCCAGGAGCTGACAATCTAATGTTCCCCCATAGCTATACGTCATTATCACAGTGTAAGGCCAATCTGGGGGGAAGCCAATAACCTCACTGCATGTTTTTAGAATGTGGGAGAAAACCTGGGTACCCCGAGGAAACCCACGCAGACACGGGGAGAACCTTCAAACTCCATTCAGATAGAGTCCTGGCCAGAGTGCTAACCACTGAGCCGTGATGTTATATTATAAATTATTATACGAACATTCTGATTGCTTGCCCACAATGTCACATTGTACAGTTTGTTCACCTTGTGTGTTTAATTCCCGTCGCAACTTACCTCTCATATCTTTCACAAAAGTTTGGATGTCTGGCAGCATTGTGATTATTCTGGAATCTAGAGGAGAAGAACATGACTGTAAATGGGCCGCCATGACTTAGTGTCACCCCTCAGTGGTCCAGCTTACCATCCTGGGACAATCTCTCTACTCTGGAGTTCACTCCTACACTCAGATTCCTCAGCTTTACCTCCATGTTCTGTTCTGTCTGATCCACTCCCTGACCTGTGGGGGACACAGAACCAGAAATAACCCAAATGGTAGACGGATAATGGGGAGGATGCTGCCCACACCCCAGATCCACCACCCGGATGTCCCAGGCAGGTGAGAAGTAATTGTTATCAGCAGGAGAATCCTATTACATGTATTGGAAGATGGGTTATTATTCACCGATGGATTCACTGGAGTGCATTATACCATTGTGATATGTAATTATGGTCACAGCACACTATGAGGGGGATAACGAATGTGTGCTGATCATAGGGGGGTGGAATCCAGAACAGTAAAATATTAAATGTCTCCTAACTCAATACTTTCCATTGCCAGAACCGGAACATAGCAGAAAGAATGGCCAGATGGGCTAAGGGTATTTACCAGAAAGAGGGGGGGCAACCCCAAGCAAGGAGCTTAAGCAGGATTAAAGTCCTGGGTAAAATATAAAAACAAGTTCATAAAAATCATTTTTGGCAATTACGGACACCTCACTGTAAGCATGTGCAGCATGAAAGGTTCCTGTGATACTCATTGTACATCCCCACACCATTCAGGGAATCCTCAGGGGTATATTGGAGTCAGGAGATACCCTACTACAAGGCCAGAATGGGTAACAAACCACTGGGGTAGGTCAAGACAACCAAAACATTGATCACAGACATGTATAAGCCATGAATAGGTAACCATCATGGAGGCCAGGTCTAATATCTAGGTATAATAGTTCCAATAATGATGATACGGCGTGCGGGTCGGGTTCTGGATGGCGGGTCCATACTGACAACTCACGTGTGATAGTGACCATGAGGATGATGATTATGAAGAGAAGGCCGGTGCAAACTGCAGACAGGACACAGATCAGGCCGGAGGAGGGCTGGGGGATCCACCGGTTCATGACTCCTAAAAGAGTGAATGACATTGGAATCCATTCAATGAAAGGTCGGCATTCCTCTATGTTGTATGCTGATCAATACCTTGGTAAGTCAATATGATACCTTGATCAATATGATCAATACCTTGGTAAGTCCATGTGTCTCCTCTGAGACTCTTGCCGGGTCTCGGATCTTCCTGAAGATATTGGATTTCCTGGTACGGCACCGACATCTCTTGTAGGAGACAGATCACATATGAAAGCTGACAGACCCCCCCGTATTGTGCATTCACCCCACTTTCACCCCTTCTTTTAGGGTAATATACTAAAGGAATGAACCCTGTTTACTTACCAAGGTGAATTTTACACTTGCAATAGATAATTCACTTGGCACGGTGAATGTGCGCAAAATTCACTCAAATTCACAAGAACAGCCAATCACCTGCAAAGAAATCTAATACCAACAAAACAAGTTTTATCCTTGCAGATGACTGGATGGCCGAAGTCAGCTGAGCTTTATAACTTTACTTACCCCCATTCCCTTCTGTTCCCCTTCATTCCCCCCCAATGTATCTCCCCCTTTCTCTTCCCCCACCTTTCTATCTATTCTCTATCTATCCCCCTCTCATCTTTCTAACCTCTTCTATGTCCTCTATGTCCTCCTTTCTCTTATCTCTTTACTTACCTGCTCCCCCCCCCCTCCGACCCCTTCCATATTCTCTCCATATTCTCTCCCT
>NC_092859.1:412608-472103 GCF_032062135.1 Pyxicephalus adspersus
CCAATATTAGGGGAAGGCACAAGCCCTTGTACAGGGAAGAGGGTCACATGGCTGCGCCTTTCCGGACCCAGACCACCCAGGCTGGGTTCACAGATTAGGAAATATCACAATGATTTTCTGAGTGAAAACTACAAAACACAAACACTGCTTCACCATCACTGCCTGCACCGTACCACCACAAACCCCCCCCCATTATCACTGCCTGAACCAAACCACAGACCCCCGCCATCATCACTGCATGCACCATAACACCACAGACCCCCGCCATCATCACTGCCTGCACCATACCACCACAGAGACCCCCAACATCATCACTGCCTGAACCGTACCCCCACAGACCCCCGCCATCATCACTGACCACACCATACCACCACAGAGACCACCAACATCATCATTGCCTGAACCGTACCCCCACAGACCCCCGCCATCTTCACTGACCGCACCATACCACCACAGACCCCCGCCATCATCACTGCCTGTACCATACCACTACAGACCCCCACCATCATCACTGCCTGCACCATACACCCACAGAAACCCCCGCCATCATCACTGCCTGCACCATACCACCACCAGAGACCCCCGCCATCATCACTGCCTGCACCATACCACTACAGAGACCCCCGCCATCATCACTGCCCGCACCATACCACTACAGAGACCCCCACCATCATCACTGCCCACACCATAGCACCACCAGAGACCCCCTCCATTATCACTGCCCGCACCATACCATGTGGTGGTGAGGATTTGCCCCTCTTTCCTTATACCACTCCTGGTCACACACTTAGATTCTATCATTTTTTGGGAAAACCCTTCAGGTCCCATGGAGTCGGTGGTGGTAAGAATTGTGGCGCCTTGCTGATTTCACCGATCAGTGAAATCAGCAAAATATTCACATGTCAGGAAGACAATAAAGAGAAGTGAAAAGGCAGCAAAATGTTTATCCAACTTCCTGCGTGACAAAACATTTCTCAGGAACCGCAAACATGTATTATTGGGGGGGGGGGGTGATTTGGGGTAACATTTGTTTTTTGTGTGGCCTTAAGTTTGGGGTCCTGAAAGGTCAACATTCACTTGTAGGTGGACTGCAGGGGGCGCTGTTTGTACACACAAAGTCTATGTATTATGAATGTACAGCTTTAGGCATCACCCAGCCCATCCCCCTCATCCTGTGTGCTGTAGAATGTGGCCCCATCACATGATCTCCCTACCTGCATTATAGAAGCAACAAAAAGTTACCCTGACGGTATGATTCTACCCCCAGGGCAGATCTGGAGCTACAGCATGCAGAGAACAGAATACAGATAGAACACAGACGTAGAGGACACACAAACAGAACACACAACCATAGCACACACACCTTTTGTCCTCAGCCTTCTTTCTGCCCTATTTTTGTACAGCACTGCGTGATATGTTGGCGCTATATAAACCCTGTTTAATAATAAAAATGCTTTTAGAATACAGGTCTTCTATAAAGCAATACTGTCTTCATTGCTACTTCCCCCCTATAGCGCTTAAAAAGGGTGAAACAATGAGCGAATATACAGAATGTTTATTGGTCTGTACACACACACAAATGTCAGAGCTGCAGATATTGGTGTACTGACATTTGTTTTAAATAAAGTTCCACTGTACAAACATTCTCTAAGGGAGGGGGGGTGCGCATGCGCCCTGAACCCAGCGGCGTCCTTGCCAATCGTAGGATGGCGGCTCCTTGGCAGCTCCTGTATGTTCGTTTGGCATGGTTGTCAAGCAGCCGCAGGTGTCTTTCTTCCGCTGCCTCCCCAAGCTCAGCCGCTATTCGCCGCACCTTCCTGAGGTACTTTGAGGAGCGGCATGGACACCGGCACGTTCCATCCTCCGCAGTCCCCTGACCATCCCACCCACTTTTTGACCCAAAGTATGTGGGCCCCTCACCATCCCACCCACTGTATGACCCGAAGTATGGGGCCCCTGACCATCCCACCCACTGTATGACCCAAAGTATGGGGCCCCTGACCATCCCACCCACTGTATGACCCAAAGTATGGGACCCCTGACCATCCCACCCACTGTTTACCTGTGGACCACTTTTGGTGGACCATTACAGTGGACGTGGTCTCTATGAAGGTTTATTCTGTTGGGGTCATCGCTCTGACCCTTTGGTCTCTGTCTTTGTGTTCTTCAGAGAGGCGGACCAGAGTCTGAGGCTCCTCCCCCAGCACCACGTGGACACGGGGATGGGTCTGGAGAGGTTAGTGACCGTCCTTCAAGGGAAAAGTTCCAACTACTCCACAGATCTGTTCACCCCCATTCTGGAGGAGATTGAGAGGGTGAGCATCTCATGGTGGGCTCTTTGTCCTGTGAGGGGTCATTGTTTCCAGGGTTTGTCATTCTTGGGGATACACCACTGGATTTATGGGCCGTGTGGTTGTTCCACCACTGGTGGCCACGTACAGTAATATGGCTTCACACAGAGCCCCCTATAGGACCTGGTAGGCTTTCATCATTGTGACCTCCTGAGGCATAGATTGGTGGGATTCTTTAGGCCTAGTTTGGTCAATGAATATCAGGACGTTGTGTGGATGTTTTGTGGTACTCATGCCACGTGCGTCCGGTGAATCCAGCTGTATCTATGAATGAATCATTTTATGACAAGCTCTTTGTATTGAACCCACTCGGTTCCTGTTCAGTCCACCAATGGTGATGAGATGTCCTGATGTCTGGGCAGGGCTCCAAGGCTCCTCCCTATGGAGGGCGGCTGGGAAGAGAGGACACCAATCACGTGGACATGGCTTACCGGGTGGTGGCGGATCACATCAGGACCTTGTCTGTGTGTATTGCGGATGGGGTGTACCCGGGCATGGCCGGAGCAGAGTAAGTACACCACGTGATTGTTTATACGTGTCACCAGTGTGGTATTCACATGTTACTCCGTGTCCCCATCCAGACTCGTATTGCGTCACATCCTGCGGAGAGCCGTCCGATTCTCCTCTGAGATTCTCCGAGCGCCTCCCCGACTCCTGTCCAGCCTAGTGCCCACGGTTGTACAGATCCTGGTGAGACAGGTTCCTCATACCCTGTTATAGGGGTCTCATGTGGGGACTGGGGGGTCTCCCCCTACAGGGTGACGTTGGGGGTCTCTTCCCCTACAGGGTGACGTTGGGGGTCTCTTCCCCTACAGGGTGACGTTGGGGGTCTCTTCCCCTACAGGGTGACGTTGGGGGTCTCTAACCCTACAGGGTGACGTTGGGGGTCTCTGGGGCAAACCCCTCACCCACCCCCACAGACACCACAAGGGGCAAACTCCCCACCCCCACAGACACCACAAGGGTCAAACTCCTCACCTACCCCCACAGGCACCACAAGGAACAAATCTCACATCCAGACACTGCACGGGGCAATGGATCCTTCGCACACATCCCTCAGTCACCACCAGGGGCAAATTTTTCATCCAATTTACCACATGTAGTTAATCCCTCTCCCACAGCTAGCAGACAGCATGTGGGCAAATTCCCCACCCACATTCCACAATCACTCTAATGTCACCCACATCCTTATGACCCCGCAGGGGGTAAATCACTCTGTTGTCACCAACATTTTGCTCACATCACAAAGGGTAAATCGACCACATCCCACAGACACCACTGGGGGTAAATCTTTCACCCAAATCTTAGACAACATGGACAACATGTCACCTACCTCCTGCAGACACCACAATGGGGTAAAACAACCCCAGGCAGACACCACAAGGGATAAACCTCTCACCCCGACACCACATGGGGGTAAATCCCTCAGGACATCTATGATTCACACACTGTGCTCTCTTTCGCCCCACAGTGGACGTGGCTTGGTCTCTGCTCCGTAATCTGGGCTTTCCTTTGGATCTTATTGGCCTGATCCTGGAGGAGAGGGGCTTTTCTCTGGATAGGACCGCCCTGGAGGAGCTGATTGAAGAGGAGGAAAAGGTCAGAGGTCACCCAGTGTATTCTGGGTCTATATATTTCCTGTATTATGGGAGGCCCCACAGGTAGCCCCGATATACAGCGTGCTGCAGAGTGTCTATAGTTTCTTTATTACCATTGGGGTAAATCTTCCATATGCACTAGTGGTATGAGGATTTATATATGAAGATGTCCAGCGGGGGGTGCAGTGGAGTCATGCTGTGAGAACAATGATTCCTTTTGGTACATTGAGGCAGCAGAGAAGTGCAGGGCTGCCAATATGGCGGGGGAGGGATGGGGGAGGAATGTGTAGTATATCAGTCACCTCTGGCCAATCGGGGTTCTCCTGGTGCTGTAACATTACCGGAGTTCTTCCTTAGCACTGTAATGCATGTAGAGCAGACACTAAGGATGGTTACATAACCCAGGTCCCAGGACTTGCCCTGGGGTTCTTCTTTATTGTTGTAATGCCTACCTACCTGTGTGAGCAGGGTGTACGTATATTGTGATATAAAGGGGGTCTCCGGCTCTCACCTGTGTTCTGTCCTCAGAGGAAGCTAAGAAATCAGCAGGCGGAGGGGCCTGTTGCTGGTTTGGATCTAGACGTTCACTCTCTGGCAGAATTACATCGCAGGGGCATCCCGACCACTGACGACTCTCCCAAATACTCCTATACCCTGGGGGATGATGGAAAATATGGTAAGTCCGGGTGTAATACCACCGGCCGGGGCATTACTGTGCCAGGGCATGGGGGGAGGGGAGGGGTGCCATATGGCCTGGACATTGACTGCTAGGATGGGAGCACTCATACCAAGAGAAGTGATTTGTCCTTCTGTGCCTCCTCACCCCTCCCCCCAATATACTCCCCCGTTGTCTGCTTTTCCACTGAAATCCACCCATTTACATGTCATTTGTTATCTGTGTTGCCTGCAGGACGTTCTGTTTCCTGTGGACTCTCTGCACCTGGCAGGAGGATATGTCCTGCACGAGGTCATAGCTACAGAACCTCTGAGGGTTGGAGATCGCCTGGTCCTTTTCCTTGATGAGGTATTTGTGAGGACTTGGAGCGCCATCAGCTGGTGGGGGGTGATCTGACATTTATCTTGTATCCTTCTAGGCCCAGCGCACCTCATGTATGGAGAAGCACACTGCCACCCACCTGCTGAACTTTGCCCTGCGCCATGTTCTGGGGGAAAACACAGCACAGCGCGGGTCACATGTCACTGCCGATAGACTGCGATTTGATGTCAGCGTCACGGTGAGGAGCAGGAAAACAAATATTGGTGGAAACCATGATTGCCTGGAATGGTCAAGCTCATACTGGGACGGGTTCACGGTGGGGTCATGACAGTCATTGGATGTTTGGTGTCTGTGCCCCGCCCTCTGTAGAGTCATTGGATGTTTGATGTCCATATTTTTAATTCAGTTTCTTTTTTAGGGTCTAGTGAACAGTCAGCAGCTTCAGGAAGTTGAGAAGATTCTCCGTAATCTGATTGGACAGAATCAGAAAGTTTATACCGCAGAGGTTCCACTCACAGATGCCAAAAATATCTCCGGTCTTCGCAGTGTGGATGAGGTATGGAAATTACAACGTGCGTGATTCCTCCCCTATGTTTTTCCTCTACTTTTACTACTCCCAAAGCAATGACCCCTTCCCCTCCCTGCTGTAATCTTTAGAAGTTCTCATTCAGAGAGAAACAGTCTGAAAGGAAGCGGCTTGTGCCATGCTGTGTGTGATAACCCACAGTGCTCTGGGAATCCTTTGTTATGGGTAGCTCCTGTGATTCTTACAACAGCAAGGAATAGTACAAGGACCTCCTGTGGTTTCATTCAGTGTGTAACCCCTTCCCACCCCATGCTGTAGATTGATGGAGGCCCCATGCTGAGGATGAGTTCATGTTCTTTGCTCCTCTGACCCTGTGCCTAACATGTCACTAACGGCTCAAGCCTTCCGTATTAAAGGGGTGCTCCCGTCCTTTATATCTGATTGGTTACATCATCAGAGTGGGAGGTGTCTTACAGAAGAACCACATGTGAGCTTCTTTTTGGAATCTTCCTCAGAGATTGCACAGACTATACTTGGTGGTTGTTACCTGAAGTTGCTCCTCCCCTTCTCTCCCCAGGTGTACCCGGATCCGGTCCGCGTGGTCTCGGTGGGCGTTCCGATTCAGGAGGTGCTGCGTGCCGACTCCAGAGCCGCGCAACACACATCGGTGGAGCTTTGCTGTGGCACGTAAGAGATGAGCGTGTGATGGTTGGAAGCGTGGAAGATTTGAGAGAGGGGACCTCCACCCCCCCTCATTTCTCCTGGAAGATTTGAGGGAGTAGAACCCCTCCCCCATTTCTCCTGGAAGATCTGAGGGAGACAAACCCCACCCCCCTCATTTCTCTTGGAAGATCTGACAGATTAGATCCCTCACTTCCTGCTTATTCCTCCTGAGATTCTCCTCTTTCCATACAGACATCTGCTGGAGACGGGATCCATCGAGGATCTGGTGATCATCTCTGAAAAACCACTGATGAAAGGGATTATCCGTCTTATCGCTGTTACTGGAGAAGGAGCCAGAGAGGTCAGGGGCCACAACCATACACCCCATAATGGGCCACACCTATATGCCACTTGGGGGTGGGTAATTCCAGATTCCTTTTCCTTGTTGTCCACACCCATACCCCCCCATCATAGGTCGCACCCATACCCCCATCATAGGTCGCACCCATACCCCCATCATAGGCCACACCCATACCCCTATCAGGGGCCACACTCCCAGTTTCCCAGTTGTGGGCCGCTCCACTTTAATAAAATGGCTGTATAAATGTTCCCTTTAAGGTTGTCAGCGTGTTGGTTCCATGCTCCCCAATTGGCTGGCTGGAGTCACATGGGATAAGGGTAGCTACACTCAATGATTGGTTCCTGGCTCCTCCCACTACTCTATATGTGTGATGTTTGATATTTCCCAGAGTTCTTCCTGCTTTATATATAACCCCCCTCCCCCGTCATCTTCATCCTCCGGTATCGTCTCCAGGCCCAGGAGGTTGGACAGGCTCTGCAAAGGGAAGTGGAATCCATGGCTGAGCGGATGAAGATGATGACATTGCCTTCTCTGACCGAGGCCCAGAGGCTGTCCAAGGAGGTCGGACTTGTGACCGATGTGAGTGCCCATAAGTGTGTTTTAGATAGGGAGGGGAGGTTGGGTAGGCGTGTGTGGACATAATTCCCAGACCTCAATAATGGAGAAAAATCTCCCACTATGCCGTGCTAACTATGTCTCCTTTCATTGCAGAGCGTGGACAGCGCCCGCATGCCTCAATGGCAGAGGAAGGAACTGCAGGTGACTCTGAAATCTTTACAGCGATCAGCTAACACAGCTGTGCGGAAGGCGATAGGAAGAAAGGTAAAGGAGAGGGGGGCGGGGCAATCATATATGAGGGGTAATAAGGACACAGGTAGAGGAGGGGCGGGGCAATCACATATATGAGGGCTTGTAAGGACACAGGTAGAAGAGGGGCTGGGCAATAGGATGTATGAGGGGTAATAAAGACACAGGTAGAGGAAGAGGGTGGGGCAATCACATATATGAGGGGTAGTAAAGAGGCAGGCTATCTTATACATAAGGTGTACTTTGCCCCATCAGTAGGTGACATGTAGAGGGTCATCACCATATTTGTTTTATTTTTTGATTAGTTAACCCCTTACTTCCTCCTTTTGTATGTCAGCGTTAACAATGATCTTCAGTATAGTTTGCTAAATATTTATAGCATTTTATTAAATAAGTGTCTATTGATCCTGCCAGGAATCCTGTAAATTGGTAACTTCCTGTGCGGACTGTTCCTAACAATCTCCTTGGGTGACAACTGCTGCTCTGTAGATACAGTACATTGAATGAGTGTTGTCTCCTAAGGGCAGGAAGTGTAATATCATCCTGAAAAATCAACAACTATCCTTCTCATGGAGGGTCGCAGGACTACAGCCTACAAGAGGATTGGACACCCAAATTGTAGGCTGGCCCAAGGTAGCTCCTCCTCCTCCAAGCTTGCCTCAGCCTATTGGTGGTGTCCTCGTAGGACGGACGTCTTTCTGCGGTATAGTAGATTTACCTGTTAATGTCAGGATCCTGAAGACTCCGGCTGTTCCGAGTGCCTCCACCTCACACTCCTGACTCCGGGGCTGCCCGCAGTGCGCCCTCTACTGGTGCCAATGTCTGCAGCCTGGTATCATGCCCTCTGGTAATGTTATCTAGGCTACCAAGGAAGGCTCTCTCAGACCCCTCTCTACCTCGATGGTTCCTCTATAGCCCGGTGACCCCATGCTCCAGATCACCCTCTAAATCCATGACTGTGATCTGCAGATTCCACATGTGATCTGCAACCTACCCTACTGGCTGCTGGTATCAGAGACTCGAATGCTGAAGTTTGTCATGGAGGAGTCGCAGTCTACTACCAATTTTTGTTTCTCCAACATTAGGATCCGCTTGTTGCCTCTACCAGTATGGGTCCATTATATCCCTCAAAATAAAACCTTTCCACTGCACCTGCTGTTTGTAATATTGGAGGATATTCAGGGTGCTACTGAAGTGAGAGATTTAGGCGTTCCTCGCACCAGGGGAGGTAACCTTTGTATCTGATGGTGGACATTGCAGGAAGTGGACTTCCTAGCCTTGGTACAGCCTCCATGGAAAGGACCTCTGCTTCCTGTGGATGGGTCTGGAAGTTGGAACATTTGGCTGACAGCAGCAGACAGATCTGACCTTGTGGTCTTCACTCGGGAACTATTGGCCTCCATGTGGGACCGTTGTGCAACCCATGGAGCTCTTCCCCGGGTTTGTTCCTCTGTTGGATCTGAATCTGGTTCTCTCTGTACTTCAGAAGCTCCGTCTTGAACCCATTGGATTCATTCTTCTGCTTTCCCTCACAAGCAGGACAGAGATCTTCCGTTCCTCTGGCTGAGCTCTGTTCACCAGAAGATCTCCTAGGCCGTTCACGGTGTGATAGACGGATTCCCTTATCCACGTCTTGGGGTTTCTGCGGCTTCTTTTCTGCCCTCATTCAGACTTATGGTGTCATGGTGTCGGCTCCACTCTTGGTCTTTGGTCTTCTCCTCACCTGTTTCTACCAGGTGAATGTTTAGGATTCCTCCAATGCCGTCTTCATGTTTTCAGGACAGATTTAGTTGTAGGTGTCCCCGCTGGTCTCTTTGCCAGCCGATTCGTCTGCTGCTCGGTTGGACCTCCCTTTAGATGTCCCGAGGACTGATAAAGACTTCCTGGGTCCCCCCAACCGACATCAACTTCTCCAAGTAACATCTTGGTTCTGATAGACACAAATCCCGACCCCTGTGGGTATGATCATGTTGTAGGTACTCAGTACATAACCGATGCATGCTGGTAGTGGGCGGAGTTTTCCTGGCTGGTGTTTACCAAGGTCCAGTCCTCCTGTAGGTGGCAGTGTAACCCAAAGGCCAATTATTATTAATAAACAGGATTTATATAGCGCCAACATATTACGCAGCGCTGTACAATAGGGATTGCAAATGACTGACTAATACAGACAGTGACACAGGAGGAGAGGACCCTGCCCACTTTCTGTTATTCAGAAATATTTGGTTGATGGGAAGTAGGAGAGAGTACACCGACAGCTGTTCTTATGTAGTCAGTCATACACAGACTGCCAACAAGCATGCAGACAGCATTAGGTACTGTCATTAAGAGTTCCGTATTCCTGCTCACATGACTTCTTCTTCCCCGCAGCGTCCCTCCAGCAGCCTCTCTGCCCTGGATTGGGCGGTGAATGTCTGTACGGCGATGGGCGGTAAAGCCGGAGGATCCAATGGTTCTGCCAATGGAAATGGAAGCTGCGAGGACCTAGCCAGCATTGTGGAGGTGGCACTGAAATACGCACAGACGAAAATCTGTGACACGGAACATGAGAGCCGGGGAGCGGGGGAGAACTGACATCCAGGCATGTGATTGGTGGATGTATGCAGGACATGTGACAGGCATGTACATCACATGATATGGACACGTGATTTCGGAGGAGCCATGTCTCCCTACAGGACAGCTGTGCTGATGGTCGCCATATTGGAATCTGATTTCATATCCAACCATGGAATACAGGTGAAGCCTCACCAGGAAGGAGGACAAGATAAAGCCCAGCCTACCACCCTGGGCCATTCAAAGGACTCACACCTTGCAGGGGCAAATACGCGGTAATAATAATCCGCTGATTTCCCCTCATGGGGGGGGTAAAAAAGACCTGAATATGTAATGAGGGAACATGGCCGCCCCTATACCCGCCATACAGATGGGAATATTTACAATAAAGTGGACCTGTTCGTGGGTGGGGTACGAGGGGAGGGTATAGATCTGCACTGGGGCCCTCATCTATCAGCCAATAGCCAGAGCCCAGTGATCTGATTGGCTGCTGTCTGGGTAATATTGGTCTAGCTGAGGCCATACCTGCCTCTAGGTGACAGGTCCACTTTATTGTTTAGCTGCAGTGGCTCTAGATTGGCCCCGGCCTGTACGCCTTGTTTCTGGGGCCCCTTTGGTTCCTATAATGCTGCTGTGTGTCACAGAATACTTCTGGAAGTTTCTATTTATTATTTTATGTCAAGAAAGCAAATCTGTATTTTTTTTCCTAATAATAAAAAAATGAATTTGGGGTAAAAATCTTACAGGAATTAAGAAAAGTATCATTTGGCCCCATCGCTGCCAATCCTATGATCCTGCCATGACAGGAAAGGATTGCAGTAAGAAAGAGGACCTGTCACAAGTAACACTATGGGGTCAAATCTGTGGACACCGGACCCCCATGTGAGCTTATTTCACATCCCATAGCACAACTATGGCAATAATATACCCTTCCCCCTTATGGGCATTAATATATCACCCTTCCCCCTCCAGGACCATTATTATACAGTTAGGGCCATAAATATTTGGACAGATAACTTTTCTCTTATTTTTGGTTCTGTACATTCCCACAATTATTATAAATGATACAACTCCGATTGACCTGCAGACTTTCAGCTTTAATTCAGTGTCTTGTACACAAAGATTACATAAAATGTGAGGAACTAAATCCTTTATTACACAATCACTTCATTTCAGGGGCTGAGAAGTAATTGGACAAATAAAGCTGAAAATAAAATGTTCATTTCTAATAGAGGAGGAGAACCTGGAATCTGAACTGGACCTGACCAGAACCCAACAAATCATCCAATCAGCGACTGACTTCCATTGTTGCAGGAAAGCTGTAAGTGTGTATGGATGTGAATGGGTTCGTAGATCTGCAGATTTGGGTCTGAGCGCCAGAACAATGCCCCGAGACACGCAGCGTGTATGATAGGAAGTAATTCTATTCTGATACACGATTTATTACACATAGTACAGGACTGCTTTATATTTACCAATCTATTGTTACCAAAATGACATCAAAATCCTCCCACAGTCCCGATGGTCACCTACCTTGCTCCCAGCACCGGCCATGGACCAGCACACGGCCCGGGGACCTCAGCTGCACAACACAAAATCCTCCTGCCACCATATTGCTTTTGTAACCTAACCTTAAATTATGGGCCAAGCTTTTGAATTCGGCCTCTATTCTTGGCCTATGGACCCCGTACAAAGTCATCAAACAATGGAGGATTTGTTATCCTCTAAGGAAACTTTCTTAGTGTTTTACTGAAGGATCAAAGACGGCCACCACTGGAAATAGGAGCATTGCTTTGAACGAATTCGGCTGGGACCCAACCAGGGCCGCATTTATACTTTTTTCTCCCCTAGGCCCGGCGTTGCTCCCCCCATCATACCGGTCAGATCTGTAAAATATTGCTCCCCATTTCGGTTCCATACAATCCGACCTTACAGTGATAGGGCCACTAACCTTTAAACCCATTACCTGCAATGGATACTTCTAGACAAATGCCGCCCCTCATTACCAGGACACCCTAGGCCATGGTCTACTTTGGTTTTATATGAAATCCAGCCCTGGATCCGACCCAAAATCCCAGGTGAGTTCTGTCACTATTGGCTTCAGTAGTGTTCTGGTTCCGGTTCTGGGTTTCTCGCAGTTTTCAGCCCATTCAGATAAATGTAACACAAAACAGCTGCAATCACTTTTACATTCAGGTTTCTGATAAACTTTTTGTATTTCAGAATTCTCTGGATCGGATTCCTTATTGTTCAGGTCAAAGCCGGATTTCAAAGTGCCCAATCTTCTCTTTGTTATATATTGCAGAATTTATTATGGCCGAATCTCCTGCTGCTCCCCCTGAACTGGAAAATGAACTGCAGGTCAGATGTTATCATTGTTTTACATAAAACTGATAAATGCCCCACTAATCCCAAGTCCAATATTACCAAGCTGCCAGGATTTTACCCCAATATACCCCAAACACGATGATTTTACTGAAGTACAGACAATATGAATGTAATAAGAATACGAGATATTGGGAGGTTCGTCTGATCTCATGAAGTCATGCAGAAACTGCCCCCGTATCTTAAAGTGGGGTATTTATAATGAAATTTGATCGATCTGTATCAAAAGCTAATCAGATTATGAATCCAAAGAACCTTCAGGAGCACTACAGGAATATTGGGGTCTGAAGATGATTGCAGCCGTATCGGGTGTATTAGGACAATCATATCAAATATTTCAGAATCATTTCAAATCCATCACCAGCCAACCTGGTGATGGCCAATAGACTGCCAACCTGCACAGAACTTGACCTCATCAACCCTGATCCACTTCAACCCTACAGGGCAATTGATCTCCATACTTCCCAGACTCAATTACATTAACAAGACCCCAGCACTGCCAATCCATAGCATTCATCCAGAGTTAACAATCCTCTACCCAAGGGCATTAAGTCCTGCCACTGCCAACACAGAATCCACCCTCACCAAGCCTCAACCATAACCACACAAATCTATAGATTCCAACCCTGCAACCCCAAACTTAAATGGCAACCAGACTTCCTGCTTCAACCCCAACCATGCCAACCAAAAGACTCCAACCCTCACCCTTCAGACCTATATGACAACCAACCTCCAAACTCCCTAGCCCTGCCATTCCGTGGCATCCAGCATTAACACTCCATAACCTCATCGGCACAAACCAAGAGTGCTGAGTCCTGCCACTACCAACACAAAATCAACCCTCCCCAATCCTCATCCAATCAAACCCTATAGGGCAACCAACCAACCAATTCCTCGGCCACATCAGTGACTCCAGCCCTGCCAATCCATGACTTTCATCCACCATTAACACTCCATAACTTCATCAGCCCAACCTGATCCTGCCTACCTGCACACCCTCATCAACCCTCAACCATAACAAGGCAAATCTATAGACTCCAACCCTGCTACCCCAAACCTAAATGGCAATCAGACATCACTTTTCAACCCCAACTATACACACCAACAGGCTCTGACCCTTCAGACCTATATAGATGAAAAGCAACCTCCAAACTCCCAGCCTCAATCACATCAACAAGTCCCCAGTCTTGAAATGAAGTTTTTACTGTGTGTACTTACAGTGAAAATTTAAATTAATATACCTTGGTAATATGACCACTAGGTGGCAATAGACAGCAAACATTCTAATACAAGTTTAGTTGGGGCAAACAAAGTGCCCTGAAATAAAATCCAAAGATAACATCCAGAACAGTAGTCACGGCTGTCTTTTTATTGACTGACGCGTTTCACCAGAGATTTAGCTTTTTCAGATGTAATGTAATGCTTGTGAAGATCTGCAGATTTGGGTCTGAGCCCCAGAACAATGCCCCGAGACACGCAGCATGTATGATGAGAACTAATTCTATTCTGATATACGATTTATTACACATAGTACAGGACTGCTTTATATTTACCAATCTATTGTTACCAAGATGACATAAAAATCCTCCAACAGTCCCGATGGTCACCGACCTTTCTCCCAGCACTGCTGTCTTTTTTTGCTGACGTGTTTCACCAGAGATTCAGCTTCCTCAGATGTATTATAATGCTTGTGAAGTACGGCTGAACAAATAAGATAATATTTCTCAATACCAACATACATATGATTGATATCCATGCTGGTATGGACCCAAAAAATGCATGGGGCCCTGCCTTTTCTCAGCTAGCAGTCTTTACTCACTTCTAGCTGAAGCAGTTCCCACATGGCAGAGGTCATCATGTTTTTCTCTGCGTTATATGAAATGTTCTTTATACCTCCTGAGTACTCAGTAACTTCTCGGTTCTCATGGCCCCAGAGACAACAAAGTATCTGGGCTCCCCACAGGACATATGCATTATAGAACATATAGGGAAACGCCTCAGTAACCAGACCAGACCTCATTTGTAAAATATGCAAAATTACCCCGTTATATATAATTTAATATAGACTGATAGATAATATAATGACTATTGTATCATTGGTAAGAAATCGGAGGCATCCAAATTCCGCTGTCACCATTACATACCTGCACTGTCTATGTAAACCCCAGGATCTTCAGCAGAGGGTGAATCTGGAATGACAACCACTTTACCTTTACACCTACTTATGGCCCTGCATTGTCACCCTACATTGTCACCCTACATTCACTTATTACTGGAGCAGCCCACCGAGCAATGTTGGTAGCACTGACAGAGTCCAATAAAAGGTATAGGAGACACACAGACTATGATATCAGTTTTGGGTCTTCGGTTCTTCTGTGTGTTCGGATTGGTAGTGATGCCGGTGATGGAACCATTTTTACTTTGCTTTTTGTCATTTCTCATCTCAATGAAATCTGTTTCAAGCCAAAACGTAAGATGTTTCTTTTGTTGATGAAATATAAATCTCATTCTTAGAGTGTGATATGTTAAGTCAGATTATTGTCTAATATTTTCCCCCCCGACAAAGAAAAGACAAAATGTTTCCCCCCTGGGGCTGGGAATGGTTCTTTGCTCCACCCACTAGTAGGAGGGGTTACCAGGAAGGGCCCTGATCACTATTTTATACAGCTGATGAGGAGAGATGAGTATTGTGATATCATATATCTATAGAGCCCTGCGTTCATCTGCCCATTACTTGATATTAAACCTTTTACTCTTTTCAGTGGACAGTCACAGGATTCCAGCACTGCTGCAAAATATGACACGTTTGGCCCTAATGGAAAGTTATTGTACCAAGGCCATGAGCGGCATGAGTTTTGTGGCCCCTGGCTGAAGGTAAAGGTTGACAACACACAGGGGAAGAAAGTCCTAAATCTCCTTGTACATTCCAGAATCAAAACTTGGGACACCAAGGTAAGCAGCTTCAAAACATCAGGATAAAGAATAATACAAACAATAAAATACAAATTAAAAGACTGATTAGCATGAACTTCTAGGACCCGTAAGAGACATGGGCCTATACTACTAGTTATATATAAAACAAGGACCACTGGGGCTGAAGAGAAACAAGACATAGACCTCTATGACTGGTGACATATAAGACATGGACCTCTAGAAATAGTGACATCCAAGACACGGACCTCTAGGACTGGTGACATACAAGACATAGACCTCTAGGACTGGTGAAATACAAAACATGGACCTCTAGGGTGGGTAATATACAAGACATGGACCTCTAGGGTGGGTAATATACAGGACATGGAACCCTAGGACTGGTGACATACAAGACATGGACCTCTAGGACTGGTGATATGCAAAACACAGACCTCTAGGACTGGTGACATACAAGACACGGACCTCTAGCACTGGTGAAATTCAAGACACGGACCTCTAGGGTGAGTAATATATAAGACATGGACCTCTTGGACTGGTGATATACAAGATTTTGACCTCTAGGGCTGGTGGCATACAAGACATAGACCTCTAGGACTGGTGATATACAAGACATGGACCTTCAGGGTGGGTAATATAAAAAAACATGGACCTCTAGGGTGGGTAATATACAAGACATGGACCCCTAGGACTGGTGACATACAAGACATGGACCTCTAGAAATAGTGACATACAAGACACGGACCTCTAGGACTGTTACATACAAGACATAAACCTCACGGACTGGTGACATACAAGACACGGACCTCTAGGGTGGGTAAACAAAAAGACATGGATCTCTTGAACTGGTGATACACAAGATTTTGACCTCTAGTGCTCGTGGCATACAAGACATAGACCTCTAGGACTGGTAATATACAAGACATGAACCTTCAAGGTGGGTAATATACAAAACATGGACCTCAAGGGTGGATAATATACAGAACATAGACCCCTAGGACTGGTAACATACAAGACATGGACCTCCAGGACTGGTGATATTCAAAACACGGATATTACTATCCTCTGCCACTCATCCCACAATTCATACAGAGGTTGAGATCAGCCAAAGTATTTGCCAAGTTGGACTTGGGGTGGAAACTACAATTTCGTGAGGATTTGGGAGGGAGACGAATGGAATTTGGAAAATTTCCTTTCGAAAGGTTAGTCCCACTGAAAAGAATGAGGAAATTAGTGTTTGGGAATTGTTAGCCATTAAGTCAATCTATGTGGAATGGTTTTCACTTTTGAAGGATTCTGTGCATCCTATCCTTATCTTCACAGATCACAAAAATCTGGAATACCTGAAGTCTGAAAAGTGTGGCCAAAAGTCTGAAACCCCACCAGGCCTATCTTCACACTAAAACAGATGCCCCATCCCTTATGATTCTATTATTCCTCCTCCACCTGATTCCATTCTAACTTCAAAGAACTTCCTGCTGATTTGTGATGACCAGATGAAACAGATCAAAAAGGGCCTCTCAAGCCCGTCCAGTCAAACCCGGCCCCAGCCTCTCAAGAATGGGTGACCTTTGGCTTGCCTTCCTAGATTGTCATGGGAAACTGATGGTTGGTCACTTTAAATTGTCCAAGATCTTGGACTTGCCACAACAAACTTTTTGGTGGCTAGAACCTCCAAGATTGTAAACCATTTTTCTCTTACTTTGCCATGACTGAATCAATAGACAATCCATGGACTTTATTGTGGACATCCTCCCTTTTGGGGTGGTACAACTCCATCTTCATAGTAATCAGTAGAAGTTCATTAACTCGCTTTATTGGGTTATTTTATCCCAAATGATGGGAACCTCTGCCTCCTAAGACACTCAGTCAAATTTCATGGAAGTCTGGATGAAGTTGGGTATCTGAAAGAGGGGTGGAATTTACTTTAGCATCATATACAGTCTTCTTTGTCCTCTGACAATGATCCCTAAAGGAATGCTCAAATGAAGAGAACAAAACCCTGGAACAGTATCTCCACTGTTTCTTTGCTGCTTCACAGGACAAATGTTCCTCCCAGCTTTCCATGGTAGAGTTTGCATATAACAATGCTGTCCCTCTCAGCTTGTTTCTAACTATGAATTCCATCCAACTTCTTACCTAATTTGCCATTTCTTGCCCTCCTGAAGTCCAAAATTAAGTTGTTTTTAACTTTGATAAGTTTATAAGTTTAAAGTAAGTTTTGACTTGTGAAAGGGTCTGAGACACTCCATTTTGTTGCCCGAGACACTCCATTTTGTTTCAGATTCTAGCTTAGTTATGAATGTATTCCTTGGTTGTTTAGATCCTCTCCCTATCCTGAAAGTCGTTAGGCCAGAGGCTGTTTGACTTACACTTCTTGAGTCCTTGAAGGTTCACCTAGTATTCCATGTGTCTTGTTTGAAACTGGTGGCACAGAGCTCTTTGGCTGGCAGATCTTCTACGCCTCCTCCAGTTGTGATTGAAGGCAATGAAAAATTTCTGGTGGAGTCAATCTTGGACTCCAGGAAGGCCGGCTTCAGTACCTAGGCAAAAGAAAGGCATTTGGCCCAGAGGAAAATGCCTTATTCTGCAATATGGTCTCCAGAATCTTCATATCAGCATGTTATTATCTCAGGGTGAAATAGGAAATGGGTGCCAGTAACATCAAAGATGAACTGGAACGGGGTAATATAATACTGTGTAGAGGGAGGGAAGGAAGGACTGGGAACCTTTCTATGCAATCTCTGGCCTTATGCACAGTTTTCTAACTCTCCAGGTTTCTTCTTCCATGGGTTTTGCTGGCAGGACACCACATAGGACATGATTCCTTGGAAGTTAAGGTTCTTGTGCCACTTTAATTATGGTTTTCCCAGCATTTAGCAGCTAACATCTTGATTCTACTCAGGAAGGGAGATTCCTACAATACTCCAAACCCCCAGAGAACTTGGAAATGAAGTCACCCAAAAGGAAAGACTATTTGCCAGGAAGTATCCCAATTATTTTTAATATTTTTCCAACACTTAACATCAAACACCCTGAGCCTGCTGATTGGCTGGACGACACTCTGAGACACATAGGAGGACTGCAACTTACCACTTCTATAGACACAAAAGCACAAAGGAGAATTTAGATAAATACAATAACCCCAAATTGTCACTATTATTATATTCTACACATGCAAATATTTGAATCTGATATCTGCACCTGGGGCACTTGCCCCACAGGTTTTGCTGGGGTCCCAAAACATCAACACCATTTTATGATATTTACTACATTGTAATGACATACGAGGGGGTGCTGAGAAGTTCCTGGCTTTGCCCAGAAAGAAGAGAGCCAGAGTTATGAAATACCACATTTTTTCAACATTTTCCCCCGAGACTGATGCACTTGGTACAGCGTGGTTGCAGCTTTTCTAGACCATTCAAATAAAAATCCTTTGGTTGGACCGCAAATCAGCTCTCAGCAGCATCTTTGACGTCAGAAATGTCCTCAAAACGTCGCGCCTTCAAGTGTTTCTTCAAATTTAGGAACAGATAATAGTCTGAAGGGGCCAGCTCAGGTGAGTAGGGGGGATGGTGGACCAATTGGAAACCCAGGGTATTCAATTTGGCAGCCACAACGTTGGACGTGTGCGAAGGGCATTGTCCTGCAAAAACGGATCCCTTTGGTCAACTTTCCACGACGTTGCATAACGTTAGCATAACACTGTTCAGTGATACTAGAGCCCTGAGGTAGGTAGTCCACCAACAGAATGCCGTCTTTGTCCCATAAAACAGACACCATGACTTTTTTGGCTAATATCTGGGTTCAGAACTTCTTTGGCCGCGGGGACCCGCTGTGGCGCCTGTCACGGTCCCTTCTATGACTGAAGTTTGAGGATCTGTCAGACAAGCTGCATGTGAGGTTATCTGACCGTCTCTTTGTTGTTACTTGTTTCTGTGTTGTTGTTTGTAATGAGCACTCCCCTTGTATCAGCTGCAGCTGGTGGTCATTACTGCTCCTCCATTTAGTCTGGCCTCACACTTCATGCTGTGCGGTTGATATTCACTGCTGGGATGTGTAGAGCTGGAGTGTTGTGCCATCCTGAGTTCCTGCTTATATATCTGCTATTAAGATAAGTTGCATTACATTTGGTGTTTGTTGTTCTTTTGTTGTTTACTAGGCCTCAGGGAGACACTGGGTCTTTCATAAGGGAAGGAACCAGTAGTCTTAAGCCAGTCACTACTCCTAGGGCTATACAGGGCTAGTAGGGCCTAGGTTCCTGTGTATGAGTGGAGGCCTAGTACTGAGTATAACCTTTCTGTTTCCCTCCCCTCCCTGTTATCCGTGACAGCGCCATTCCTTTGACTGTTCCTTGGTTTCAGGATCATAGATGTGGATCCAGGTTTCATCCTCCGTCACTAACTCAGCCAAAAAGTCCTGTGCAGCTTCAAAATGGGCCAAAACGGCTTTGGTTGGCTTCAACTCATTTCGGCACCCACTTTCCTGAAAGCTTGCCATGTCTAGGATGGTGGTGATAACAAACCCATCACGCTACTGTGAGATGTCAAGTATCTGGGCGAGATTTTTGCGGATATTTGCCAGTCCTTAATAATCAGCTCATGGACAGCATCACAGGTTGCTGGGTCAGTTGAGGTTGGGGGAGCGCACTGCAGGGCTCATCCTCAATGGTGAAATGCCCAGTCTTAAAAAGAGATATCAGGGTTCTGACAGTGCTAGAGGAAGGACACTTCTCCCCCAGTGTTTTTGACATCTCAGTGTGAATGTCCTTTGCTGACTTTCCCTGGAGAAAAAACTTCATGACGGCCCGTAACTCCAACGATGTGAAACTTGCTTGTGCCTCGGCCATCACAGCTTCTCACTAAAAGAAAAAACGTTATTAAGAAACGCAGAGACCTGATATTTACACAGTTACATACAAAGATATTAGGCTGCCATATGCCCCCACACTTATTTTTCTATTTTATCCGGTAGGGGGCAAAGCCAGGAACTTCTCCGCACCCCCTCGTATTCCTGACCAATGCCTTCATTGTGTTCTTGCTACTGACTGAGGAATTAAAGTGAATGTGTAGCCAAAATGTTTTTTTTTATTCTCTATAGAATAGGGAAGAAGTAAAACTGCTATTTAGATATATTTACTGTGTCAAACTGGGAAGATTTTACTTTATTTTTAAATGCAACAAGAAGTACAAAGAATATATCTCCACTTACTGTGTACTCTGACCAATGAAATTGTATGAAGGATACCATTTTTCTATGTGTCATGGTTTTGGGGGATATTTTGGGGGTGCAAGGTGCGGAGGTGGGTGTGCAGTGTATAGTGTGAGGAGGATATGACCACTGTCTGCATTCCATTGATGGAATAGTAGTACAGATCTCACCCTGTATAGAAGAATGTGACACACCTTGCTATTTCAAAGTCCCAGATTTTCACTTTCATTTCTCTCTTCTTCTATTAGCGATGGCGTCTGCTTATCTGAGAGCTGAGCTGGAATGTTCTATCTGTCTGAACATTTATACAGATCCTGTAACCCTGAAATGTGGACACAACTTCTGCCGGGTCTGTATTACCCGTATGCTGGATACACAGGAGGGGTCTGGAGCATATTCCTGTCCTGAATGCAGACAGAAGTTCCAGTAGCGGCCTGCACTGCACAGGAACATAACACTGAATAACATAGCAAAGAATTTCCCGTCTGCTGAGCCAGATCAGGAGGAGTCCGGGGTCCTCTGTACTCACTGTGTGGACTCACCTGTACCTGCTGTTATATCCTGTCTGCTCTGTGAGGTTTACCTGTGTGATAAACACCTGAAAGTCCACAACAAGGGACCAGAACACATCTTATGTGACCCCACCTTGTCCCTGGAGAGCAGGAAATGCTCCATCCATAAGAAGATCCTGGAGTATTACTGCACTGAGGATGAGACTTGTGTCTGTGTGTCCTGCACTGTGATTGGGAAACACAAAGGACATGAGATGGAGTCACTGGATGAGGCCTCTGGAAAGAAAAGGAATAAAATGAGAAATATTCTGCAGGAACTGCTGATAAGGAGAGAGGAGATGGAGGGAAGAGTGCAGAGTCTGCAGGAACACAGGAGGAAAGTAGAAGAAAAAGCAGCCGGTGACACAGAGACAGTCACTGTCCTGTTTAGAGATCTCAGGAGACATCTGGAAGACCTGGAGAAGAGAGTCCTGAGTGAGATCTCCGGGAAGGCAGAGCTGGTCTCATTATCCATGTCGGATTTTATCCAGGAACTGGAAATAAAGAAGGAGAGCTGTCCAGGAAGATCCATCACATTGAGGAGCTGTGTAACATGGCGGATCCACTGACCGTCTTACAGGAATCAGACACGGGGGACTTGTGTGATACTGAGGATGGAGATGATAGAGATAGACATGATAAACTCCTCCATGATGGGGGGGATGTGGATATGGATGGGGTCTTACACACATTATCTGATATAATAAGAGGGGTAAATGTATACTTCTATATACAGGGAGCTGAGGATATATCACTGGATTTAAGCACAGCTAATAATAATCTACTTATATCAGAGGACAGGAAATCTGCATCCAGGACAGATAGAAACCAGAATTGCCCAGATACACGGCAGAGATTTCTGTGGTGTTCTCAGGTGTTAAGCAGTCAGAGTTTCTCCTCAGGAAGACATTACTGGGATGTGGATGTTGGGGGATCAGATGGATGGATAGTGGGGATGTGTTACCCCAGTATAGGGAGGAGAGGATGGCAGTCAGTGATTGGATATAATAAGAAGTCCTGGGGTTTGGTCAGGTCAGGTAATCAGTACTCAGTGATACATGACAGTAATGAGATCCTCTTACCTACCGATATCTCCAGTAACAGAGTCAGGATATATCTGGATTATAAGGCCGGGCAGATCTCTTTTTATGATCTGTGTGACCCCATCCGACCCCTCCACACATTCACCGCCTCCTTTACTGAGCCCCTCCATGCTGGGTTATATGTATGGAGAGGTTGTATAAAGATCTGTGGGGGGGATCAGATGTGAGAACTTGGAGGAGTCTGATGACATCACAGAGGAGAGATGGGATTGGTGGAATACTAGTATGATGCAGTGGGTGTGGTTTCACTCACATGATATTTCAATCTGTCCAATCACTGTAGTTAAATGATCCTATTAATCAGAGAGGAATGGTTTGGTCTATCATCTACTGTTCTATCTATTGGGGTGAATTCAGGTGTTGTCACAAATTACTCAGCATACCCGAAATTTTATACAGAGTGCAGATTCAGTAAGGGGTAGAGTTGATCAGATACACACAGGTAGAGAATACAAGCCAACCAGCATTGATGATCCGGGTATTGTGAAGGATCTGAGAGGGGTCCCCAACACTCATACAATCTATAGGAAGAAGAGACAGAATTGGAAAAACCTCAGAGGTAAAATAAGAAATAGGATCCTCATATATTAACAGGACTTTTCAGGTACCTACCACAAAAATTCTACAATATTAAAAGAATAAGATACCGAAAACCATCAAGGACAGACAGCTTGTATTAGTACATTTCCATCAATATATTCCATATATACCATTACATATCACATTACTTGTATATCTTTGTAATTCTTTGCATTCATATTGTACTGTATTTTATCATCCTTGACGTGTTTCATCCGTAGGCTTCATCAGAAGGACGCAGTATGCCAATAGTAACTGACTTTTAACTTGCTCACATTCTGTTTTTCCTTCAGATATAATCAAACATTGTTTCCAAGAACAAAGGGACATATACCGCTGTGACCCCTCTTTACATGTCATTTATGTCTTCTCGCCACTGTATAAAGCATGACAAACCACCAACAATAAGCAAGATTATAACCTATAGCTTCCACTAAATCAAACGTGATACCACTCACCACCTTATTGGTTGTGCTTCCATTGGGGTCACAGCTTACAAGTCCTGTTACATAGGATGTGGTGCCATCTCAAAATGCTTTCCACTAATTTATCCTAATAGGTAATATATGAAGGGATGATTCAGAGATATATTACTGAAAGATAAAAATGGGATGTACCATTATTAGGATGTATCACCAATATATAGTAATGACAGCAGAGTCACTGACAGCAGAACTGAAATGTATGTGAATGTGCAGCATGTTCTCCATTCTCCACCTCCTCAGCTGGTAAGCTTCCGTACCAGAGAACACAATATTCTACAGAGACGCTTCATTCATGGGGCCGGTAATATGTAGAATACACAGGAAGCCAAGGAGGAGGAGAGCGGAGAACATGCTGAACAGCAATACACATCACAGTGCTGCTAACAGTCACCCCATCTGATTGCTTGCTCACACTCTGCACTTCTGTGCTAACAGGATGAGAGGGAGAGAGGAGAACATGGGGCTAATGTATCATTTTGTCTTTCTGGGTCCCTCTGAGAGAATTTGGGGGTCCTAAATATTACACACCTGTGGCCCTCAGATATGTAACACTGATGGCGGATATGGGAATGACAAAAAAAGGTTTTCTCTATTGTGCATGTGAAGTGTTGGTCATATCAGACAAATAATAAATGGAGATTTATTGATGAATGCTGTGTGATTTCTATGTTGATGACCCCTGCGTGCTTCCAATTGTGGCCGACATTTGGGGGGATCTTCTTCACACAATGTAACCTCTGTGCTGTGGGGGACTATGGGTGGGGAGCCTATTTAGAAACAGGAAGACCCCTTTAATAAAAGAGTCCTCAGATATCTGCTCTCTCACTCTGGGGAATGAGTTTGGGTACATACCAACCTGTACCCATTCCTAAAATCAGTTAAAGCAGTCTTAGGAGGAAGCACACTACAAATATGAAAATGTATTGTTCTTATGTTTAGGTAACACATGTAACAATGTACAGAGAGTCTCCCATGATGACGAATAGAGTTATGATGATGAAGGGGTTACACACTTAATGCCCCCTTCCTTCTTCAATAAAACGGTGTCACGGAACCATCAGGCAGGAAGGTGGACCCAGTTGGCAGGGACGTGCATGGGGAGCAGGGTCTAAGCAGCTGCCCAGTCTTCTCCAGCCCCTCTAGTGGTGAAGATGTTACACTGCAGGCAGCTCCCGGGTTGTGGCCCCTGTGCACGCAGAGGCAGGTGACTGCTGACAGATAGGAATCAGGCGACAAGCTGAAAGTCAGGGCAGGCAGCAAACAGGAATAGTCACTGGTCAAATCCATCATCAGTACATAGGAGAATCAGCAACTGGAAACACAGGACCAGCTGGGAACAGAGCCTAAGGGAACTCCTTGTTCAGATAACTTCCTGTTGTCAGTCACTTCTTATAAAGGTAAGGTCACGTGATGGATAGGAGTCATGTGATCCGCTGACTCCTAACCCACCACCAGAGGGAGTGCTGGTGAAGAGGCATTCTCAGGAGGTGTTCACATGCCTGCCAGCAGGTGGTGAGCGTCTGTGGAACATTCCACTCTGGTCCTGTGAGGTTTAAATATACCAGGAGACCCCATGCTGTTCACAACCTTAAAAAGGCCGATATAACAATCAGGTTTTTGTGGAGGGAGCCAGGAATTGTGTTCATCATGAAAGATACCAATAGATGGAGACTGGTGACTGGATTGGCCCCCAGGAGACATTATCCTTTGCAATAATAGGGCCCGCAGCACAGAAGCTTGTACAGATAAATCACCAGCTCTAGATAGATTTCCTATAAGGCCGGGTAGGCCATGGCTATAAGGGGCAGTCACTGCCCCCAGCTGCCTTCCCCGTCCTGGGATCCTGTGCCTGCCATCTGCAGCAATGTGTGAGAAGGAAGAGAGCCGCCTGCCGCTGTGTCATCTCCCCATTCCTACAAGATGGCGGCTTGTGTGGAGCAGACACATCACCCATGGACGGGGCCATCAAATGATCTGCATATGGGGCACTTGGTGGGCATCTGCCCCGGACTGGCAACAACATGAAAACGCCTGCTGCTATAATATTCCTGAAGGTCCAGAAGTCTTCCTATCATGCGGCCCTTTAACCAGATCTGCCATTCATATCCATCAGTGTGATCAAGGAAAGATTCACCCCGAGACTGACCAATGGGGCCCCTGATATCCCCCACACCCTCACCAGGTGCCCTCTGTCATTGAATCGTCCCACCGGAATATCGCTCCCCACCCGGCTGTTCTCTGCTCCTCATTATCCTAAATGATTTATCTGCACCCTTCCCCCCTAACCAGCTCACTGGGTGAGATCCAGAGAGAGGATAAAACTAAGAATAATAATAAAATCAGTGCAATATACAAAACAAACACATAGCAACCAATGTGTACAAACAGTTCCTGAAGTATTTATCACATGATTACTACAACCCCCATCATCCAACATTAACATAGCAACGATACCTGCATAGAACAGAGATAGATGGGTGAGCAAGAGTAAAAAAGTGTCGCCATGGAGACCACCCACTTCCTGTAGTCTCTAAGAGATGATGTCATCAAAGGCAGACAGAGAAAAACATATTGCTATATCAGGAGTGTCCAGTAGAGGGAGCAGCACTGCTTCTGTATAAAATACATGGGTGAAATGCTATTGCCCTTCTTCCCTATCATTGTTTATTCTATTTACAACTCAAAAATATCTTTCTTTAATTCTTCTTCATCTACTTCTATGGAGATTACACGTCCTTTATTACAACTATTGGGCCCCCCTATAAATATTCTATTATTCATGTCTGTTCTTTGCTAATGGATAGTTCCTCAGAACCTGGACCTCAGTTATCCTTTGTGGGCCACATTTCTGGATTTATTTTATCCAGCGAATAATTGGAAGCAAGTGAAATGGAGAGTATATATGTCGGGGATATTATGCTTATCATTAGAGGATCACATGAGCCCAGTCTGCTGACCCCATGTCATGCCATGTGACCTATAGTACATGCCACATGGTCTGATATGAGGGCTTTGGGAGCCTTAGCATGTAGCCATGTGTCAGATGTCTGTATGGGCCCTCACCAGCCTTTTATAGACTTCTATGTTAAAGGGACACCGAGGCGAAAATGGGCTGCGATTTCTACAGACCCCAAGCATTCCACCCTCAGATACACTCTGCCCTCTAGGGGGCGCTTCTCCCAGACTCCCCTAACAGTCTGCCATGGAAGGGGAGCCAGTCTGAACCGCTAAACTTTTTATGGAATCCTTTACAAATAAATTAAACACCCCCCCCCCCCCGGCCTGGGCAATCCTTTAAGGTCAGTGACTCCCCAAAGACAAAAGCAAGGATCCTCTGCCACCCTCCTTCCTGGACAGGTAAGTCTCCATAACACCTGGAAGTAACAGCTGTATACCCTAAAGGTAATCTGACAAAACATAGGGATCAGGGAAGTTTTCATCCTGTCCCTATCAGAGAGCCTCCATCTCTTCCAGATCCATAATGCCCGGCACCAAATCTGATGCCCAGAATTTTCATTTCTTGCTGGTGTTCTGGGAAGGCGTCCGGGAGGGCAAAATTTTCACCTTCCCAACCCATCCGGAAACCCTCACACTTCTCATGGCTGATCTCGGACCCGGATGCCTCAGTTTAAAGTTTTATATCTGGGACCACCAACTGCCCCTCATCTGATACCGAGAGAATACCAGAAATATCATCCATAGGAAACAACCCCTAATCATTGTACCCCAGCAATGCCCTCAGGCACCCCACATTCCAGCCTTCTAACACAGGGGTTTATTGGAAACACATCCAGCAGGGCGTTCAATCGACACCCAGGACACAAACCTAAGCAAAGGCTCCCTGCGCCTAATCAAAATCTATACCCCTATTTAATGTACAGCGCTGCGTAATATGTTGGCGCTATATAAATCCTGTTTAGTAATAATAATAATAATAAATACCCAACTGATGAACCAACCCAGCAAGCTTTGTATAATATACAAGACCACTAGGGGGCGACAATACAGCTTCTTTATGTGGAACTGGAACCTGCAGCTGCTGGCCAACCTTCTCTACAGTAACAGGAGGCACAAAGTGAAGGTGAAAGTGAATATACCAAGGTCACATATGGTGCAGAGATCTGTGCAGAGTGACATTTCATTCTATTCTCCCTCTCTTCCCCCCTCACACTCTTCCGCTACTTCTCGCTTCCCTTTCTATTTCTTTTTCATCTTTCCTCTCCACCCCCCCCTCCCCACTGTCTCTCTGTTTCTCTCTTTTTTCATCTCTGTTTTTCCCCTTTCCGTTCTTATTGTTTCATTGTCTCTCTCTATTTTCACTTCCCTCACTCCTACCACTATGTTTCCCCTCTCTCATTCACTCTCATTCACTCTTTCTGTCTTCTTTCTCTCTATCTGCTCTCCCACCACACTCTCTGTCCTCTCCCTCTCTCTCCCCTCTCCCTCTCTATCACCTGCCCATCCCCCCTCTCTCCCCTCTCCCTCTCTTCCCTCTTCCTCTCTATCTCCTGCCCATCCCCCTCTCTCTCCCCTCTCCCTCTCTGCCCTCTTCCTCTCTATCTCCTGCCCATCCCCCTTTCTCTCCCCTCTCCCTCTCTTCCCTCTTCCTCTCTATCTCCTGCCCATCCCCCCCCCTCTCCCCTCTCCCTCTCGTCCCTCTTCCTCTCTATCTCATGCCCATCCCCCTCTCTCTCTCCCCTCTCCCTCTCTCCCCTCTCCCTCTCTCTCCCCTCTCCCTCTCTCGGTACCCAACGTGCCCGATTCCAAACCATTATTTATTTATTCAGCTCCAATGCTGCCCAGACTGGCAAACCTGCAGAACAATGCTGCTGTCAGATAATAAATTCACTGTGACTGACGATAAATGCCACAGGAAAATGTCTGCCAGAATCACTGTGGGTGGCAATACCACGTCAGCCAGTCTATCAGACCTGTATGGGTCCCGGCTGGTAATGGCTGCTGGAAGAGAATAGTTCTGGTTGGAAATCTGAATATTTCCATTTAAGCCTGCATGGGAGCTGGGAATCTGGTGCTGAAGTCATGGTCTGTAGGTAAGTGATCACATAAGTAGGGTAGGTATAGGGTATGGATATTAAGAACTCATGAGGAGAGCGGCCTGGCAGGGGTATTTAGCAAATAATGTCTTAGTGGCATGTGAAGGGTATATGGCAGATTGGGTGATAAAACTAATGCAGCCACCACATCTGGTATACTGGTATATTGGATCAGCAGCTTTCATGAGAATAAGCCCCGGTGGTCCTGACCCCCCTGTCACTCTGTGGGACCATCAGTCAGAAATGATGTGACCCCAGACTCTGCTATGGAACCTTCAATGACATATGACTTCATATTAGGAAATGTAATGGCTTGTTGGCAGCACAATGGAATCAATGAAAGGTGACTGAGAAGTGTGCATGTAGTCCTGGGCTCACAGTCCTCCCATCATGGTCTCTCTGCCTTTCAGACTGACATTTCGGGATAATGGCACCGGGTGTCCCCCCTTATATAAACCTCACACTGATAGTACATGCAGACCACACACTGTGCCTATGGAAGAATACACTTTATAAAGGTCTATGGCATGCCGTGCTCCCATTTCCCGCCTTGCACCATGCTGAGATATTGGGGCTGATTTACTGATGGATTTTTGTCTGTGAATTACCAAGAGATAATTCTGACTTAGCTTAGTGAATGTGGTGACAATTCACTTTGCAAACTATACCCACTGCGTGTTATACCAATTACCCCAAACTTTTGTTGTCTAACATACAGAGCCAGCTCTTGTCCCACATCAGTGACCAGTGGTGCCCAGCGCCCCCCAGTCACCAGGTACCGGGGCACCATGTGATGCTAATGGACTCTTAGACTTTTCCATGACAGTTTAGGCTTTGTTGGAGGTGACATTTAACTGGAACAATACATTAGATTGTGAGCTCCTTTGAGCAAGATAGGTGCGAGGCTGATTGGGGCCCTATATATGTGAAATGCCAATATCTGCCCATTATGGCAATACAAGGAGTTCTCCATCAGCTGGAGACTTGCAGATATAATGACATTGCACGCAATCTATGCTCCCAGACTTAAGGGGACATCTTCTATTACCACCTCTGAGGTTCTGGAAGTTGCCCCCTTGGTCAGTTGCCTGTTGGTGGAGTATGATGACCTGATGGTTCCACAGTCAGTTGTTTAGGTTGTAGATTGGCCAGCAGTGTCCATACTTTTCAGAGACAATGCCGGGCCCCAAGCTATGGCGACTCCAGCAGTCCACCCACCACTCAGGGGGGGGGGATTTATTTAGGCCACCCAGGATGCCTTTTACACCTTTTTCATGCACTGCCACTGCTATGGGTGCTGTATACACACCAAATGCCTAAGCCCCCTATAGGACCCCCATCTTGTATTTCCTGTTGGTGTCTGCATACTACTCCAATAATGATATCACAGTCACATGACTCCTCTGGCCGGTGTCAGGTAAGTCCGTTATATCAGTTGGCCCTTCCTAATGGAGGCATCCAAGCTGCTATCCCTGGCTCTGATGGAGCGATTGTGAGGACTAAGGTTGGTAACAATGATCATGAAGGGAGTGATATGGATAATATGCAATGTTGTGTGGGGCCATAATAATAGAAACCATACTTTTATGGCCATAGTGGACCCTACATGTTCAGCAGTGGGCCTATTGCACCCTGAATTTGTATGTGATCTGTAACAAAGAGGGCTAGTACCAGTGGAGTTCATGTTAAATACAATGTATACATTCCTTTCAATAGGATAATTGCCAACCTTTATTAATAAATATGTATGATAAACAGAAGAGAGAGAAGCAAAGAGGGTTTTCTTGGCAATATTAGTTGTATTCATCATATCAAACATATATATATGTGTTATATATACATATACAGTAATATTGTGCTGAATAGGCAGAGAGATTGAGGACGGAGCTACAAGTCTTTGGTCCAATCAGTTCTCAATCATATATTAGCTAGACATATAGCACCTACTGCACAGGTTATCACCTGAAAATAGTGAGACCGGGAACCTGGGCGGCTTATCGGTGCCGCATTTCAGTTCATTCTATAAGACTGCCCAAGTTACACCTCTGTTACAGTATCACGCCCAAAAGAATCTTCCTAAATGGGTTTCCATTGAGAAAACATTGGTGGCGCCAATTTCAATGGATACATTACTCTGGATTCCAGGGGTACAATGGCTCTATATCACCAATCCAATACTGAGACACTCATTAAAAATATGGGACTCGATTAGATATATGGGGGCCTTATGTCTGGTCATAGCCCAGTAAGTCTTATAATTGGGATCCCGTTGTTTCCTCCTGGTCTGAAGGAACCGAGGCGTTTTACTTGGTGAGTAGAAAAGGATTTATATAGAATTTGTCATTTTATTATTATAGCAGGGATTTTATCTTTTAGTGAGACTAGAGAAAAATATGAAGCCCCACCGGAGGAACTCTTTAGGTATCTCCAGATCAGGCATTTTCTACAAACTAGGCTGAGATTAACCCTTGGAATTAATATGACGTGGTTTGAGAGATTGTGAGTACAGAATATAAAGGTAAAAGGAGTTTTATCAGCTTAGTTCAGACAAGTATATATAAAGCTGCAGGCATTAATTGACTGTTCAGCGAAAAGCACTCTCACTATTTTCAGGTGATACCATAAACCTGTGCAGTAGGTGCTATATGTAGAGCTAATATATGATTGAGAACTGAATGGACCAAAGACTTGTAGCTCCGTCTTCAATCTCTCTGCCTATTCAGCACAATATTACTGTATATGTTTAATATGTTTGATGAATACAAATAATATTGCCAAGAAAAAAAACCCTCTTTGTTTCTCTTTCTTCTATCATACGTATTTATATGTGATCTGATATCAGACCGGGAGCTTGTGGCATCACCTTACAGGATGGGTAAAATGAGGGAGAATCCATCCATAGAGATTATTGTATCATCATATTTACATCCATTTAGCATTTCACTCACACAGGACAAACATCACTCATTACCTGGAGCTCCAGAATGAATTTTTAATGATAAAATATCTATGCAGACTTGTAAATCTATTGGCAGCTCCACCATATTATACGAGAAGAGGTGATCTTTGTATGAAGACTCTATAGAAGGCATAGAAGACTAGGAGGTAGGTTGGGGTAATATGGAAGGATGGAGGGACATTTGAGAGACAGGTAGGTTCAGGTTTTTCGATGGAGTAGAGGAGGTTGGTGTGGTTATCCAGTAGAGTTGTGCAGAACTATGATCTCACATAGAAATCTTTTTGAGTTTTCTGGTTGGTGTTCCCAGGCTGGAAGCTCAAAAAAAGAAGAAAATATCATACAGGATTTCTTGGGGTCACCCTATGGACAGGATGTGGCTTTTACAGTTCCTCTCCTTCATTTTACTGCTCCTATCCTGCTCGGGTTGTGTTTTCTGTACTCATCCTGAGAAGAATCTGAAGGAACGGTTTAACAAGCTGTGCCAGGAGTACAAAGAGGCCACAAATACCACCAGTTGTACCAGATACCCTGGGCCAAACAACTTTAACCAGTTTTGGTTAGGTGAGTGACACAGACCTCTGACTTCCACCCTTTTATTATGAATATTTACCACTACTGTCCCCTCTCCCCATATCCCCTTTATTGTTCTTGATCCAATACTCATTTTCCACATCTGTGTCCTCCACTATTCTCTCTGTTCTCCTTATCTGGTCCTCTTCACCTTCTTTTTCTGATCCACTCTGTCTTCTTTTCTGTCTCCTGCTTCTAGTCCTCTCTGTCATCTTCTTCGGGTGCTTTCCATCTCCTTTTTTTGTTACTCTCTCTCCTTCTTCTGGTCCTCTCTCTCCTTCTGGTCCTTTCTCTCTCCTTCTTCTTGTCCTCTCCATCTTCTTCTAGCCATCTCTCTCCTTTTTCTGGTCCTTTCCCTTTCCTTCTTCTGGTGCTCTTGCTCACCTTCTTCCTGTCCTTTGGATGGCCTTCTTCTGATCCTTGCCATCTCCTTTTTCTGCTCATTTCCATATTCTTCTTTTAGTCCTCTCCTTATCCTTCTTGTGGTCCGCTTCATCACTAACTAATCCTCTCCATCTCCTTCTTCTGGTCCTCTTATTTTCCATCTTCTAGTCATCTCTCTCCTTCTTCTGGTCCTTCCCATCTCCATCTTCTGGTGCTTTTCTTCTCCTTTTTCTGGTCCTCTAGCTTTCCTTCTTCTTGTCCTATCTGTCGCCTTTTTCTGGTCCTCTTTGTCACCATCTTCTGGTACTCCCTATAGCCCTATTCTGGTTCTCTCTGTCTCCTTGTTCTGGTTTTCTTCATTACTTTCTGGTTCTCTTTGTGTCCTTTTTCTGCTCATCTCAATATTATTCTTTTAGTCCTCTCTATATTCTTCTTCTGGTCTGCTTCCTCACTTTCTGGTCTCTGGTCTTCTTCCTCTGGTCCTTTCTCTCCCCTTCTTCTGGTTTTTACCACCTCTCTCTATCTTCTGGACCTCCCCCTTGCTTTCTTCTGGTCCCCACTCCTCTTTCTTCTGTTCCTCTCCATCTGCTTCTTCTGGTCCTCTCTCTTCTTTTTGTGATCCTCTTCATCTCCTTCTTCTGGTCCTTTCATCTCCTTCCTCTGGTCCTCTTCATTGCTTTCTTTATTTCCTCTGCATCACCTACTTCTGGTCCTCTCCATCACCTTTTCCTGGTCATCTCCTTCAACTTCTTCTTATCCTCTCTGTTGCCTTCTGCCCCGTCTGGTTCTCTTCATCTCCTTGTTCTGGATTTCTTCATCACTTTCTGGTGTTCTCTGTTTTTTTTTTTTCTTGCCATCTCCATATCCTTCTTTTAGTCCTCTCCATATCTTTCTTCTGCTCCGTTTCATCACTTTCTGGTCCTCTCCATCTCCATCTTCTGGTTCTCTCTCTCTTTCTCCTTCTCCTCTTCATCTCTTTCTTCTGGTCCTCTGGCTCTCCTTCTGGTACTCTTTTTCTCCCTCTTCTGGTTTTCTTCATTTCCTTCTTCTGGTTTTCTTCATCGCTTTCTGTGTCCCCTTTTCTTGTTATCTTAAAATCCTATTTTTAGTCCACTCTATCTATCTGGTCCTCTCTCTCTCCCAATCTTCTGTTCCTCTTCCTCGCCTTCTTCTCGTCCTCTCTGTCTCCATTCTCTGGTTTTTTCTGTTTCTTTCTTCTGGTTTTGTTCATCTCCTTCTTCTGGTCCCGTCTCTCTCCTTCTTCTGGTGCTCCTCATCACCTTTTTCTGGTCCTTTGCTCTCTTTCTTCTTGTCTTCTGCATGGCTTTCTTCTGGTCCTCTCCATCTCTGTTTCCTGGTCCTCTCCTTCAACTTCTTCTTGTCCTCTCTGTCACATTCTTCTGGTCCTCTCTCTCTCCTTTCTTCTGGGCCTCTACATCTCTGTCTTCTGATCCTCTGTCTCTCATCTCCTTTTTTTCGTTCCTCTCTGTATCCTTCTTCTGGTCCTCACCACCTCCTTCTTCTGGTCCTCTCCATCTGCTTCTTCTTATCCTCTCTCTCCCCTTTTTCTGGTCTGCTCCCTCACCTTCTTATGGTCCTCTCTATCTCCTTCTTCTGGTCCTCTACATCTCCTTCTTCTGGTCCTCTACATCTCCTTCTTCTGGTCCTCTCCATCCTGTTTTTTCCGGTCCTTTCCTTCTACTTCTGGTCCTGTTGATTTTTTTTCTTCCAGTCCCCTTCATTATCTTTTGGTACATTCTTTTGCCTACTTCTGGTACTCTCTGTCTCATTCTTCTGGTTCTCTCTATCTTCTTGTCCTCTCCACCTCCTTCTTCTTGTCCTCCCTGCCTCCTTTTTCTGGACCTCTCTTTTCCCATCTCCTTTTTCTGGTCCACTTCATTTCTTTCTTCTGGTCTGTCTCCTTTATCTGGCATCCCTTTCTCCTTCTTCTGGCACTCTTTATATATTTGTTCTGGTACTCCCTAAAAACTTCATCTGGTCCTCTCTATTTCCTTACTCTGTTCTTTTCCACCTCCTTATTCTGGACCCCTTGGTATGCTTCTTCTGGTCCTCTCCATCTCCTTTTTCTGGTGTTCTTGCTCTCCTTCATCTGGTCCTCTCATACTAATAGCCCTCTTTATTTCTTTATCCTCTCCATCTCCTTCGTTTGGTCATTTCGATATCCTTCTTTTGGTCCTCTCTGTTGCCTTTCACTTGTCCTCTCTGTCGCCATCTTCTGATAATCTCCATCATCTTCTTCTGGTACTCTCTGTTGCATTCTTCTGGTCCTCCCCATCTCCTTCTTCTTGTCCTCTCCTTGTCTCTGTTCTGGTCATTTCTATCTCTTTTTTCTGGTCCTCTTCTTCTCTGTTCTGGTCATGTCCATCCCCTTCTTCTGGTCATTTACACCTCTCAACCTCGTTCTTGTGATACTCCATCTCCTTCTTTTTGTCATCTCTACCTTCTTCTTCTGGTCCTCTTTCTCTTCTTTTTCTGGTACTCTCTGTGTCACGCTCAACAGACACTCGAGAGATGGCACCACTAGGGGGTGCTATGACTTTCATGGAGGGTGTATGAGCTCTGAGAAGGGCCAAGGCGCAGAGTCTAAGCCGTAACCAGGTTTTCTCCAGAGCCTCTGATGGTTAGGAGGTTGCACTGCTGGTTAATGCCAGGTTGCGATCCTTGGGCATACCAAGGTCGGCAAAACACAGTAACAAATCACTAAGCAGAAGGAAAGCCGAGGTCAAGACAGGCAGCAAGCAAGAGAGGTCAGGTCACACGCCAGGGGTCAATAGCCAGAGATCCAGGAGACGGACATCAGTGACATGGAGGCCACTGCGGGCACAGGGAACACAGGAGACAATGGAACAACAGGAGGTACAGGTGACTCAGGGATATCCACAGACAGACAGGAACACAGGAACTGCACAGGGACAAACTGGACAACAAGGGGTTAACACCGGAGCTAGACACAGGAAATACTGGATTAGGCAGCAGGTGTACACGAACTAGATCACAGAACTAGGGAGCTTGAGCCACTTAGTATAGACTTGTTGGACGAACACAGAATACAGTTTGTGAGCTAGCTAAATAGCCAGGGCTGACCAAGAGGCTATTTCCTGATTGGCCAGCAGATTGGACAGAGTTGATAAAGCTTGGAAGCAGAGGCACACCCAGCATCAGAACTGCAAGCATGCGCAGGAGAGTGATGCCTGTGCTTTAGTGAGGAACAGGTAAGTGTGACACTCTGTCCTTCTTCAGGTCTTCTCCGTCTCTTTCTTCTGGTCCTCTCTGGCTCTTACTTCAGGTCTTCGCAGTCTCATTCTTCTGGTTCTATCCATCTCTTTCTTCTGGTCCTCTCCACCTCCTTCTTCTTGTCCTCTCCGACACCTTCTTCTAGTCCTCTCTCTCCTCTTGTCTGGTCCTCTCCGACACCTTCTTCTAGTCCTCCTCCTTTTCCTGGTAGTTTCTGCCTCCTTCTTCTGGTCCTTTCCTTCTGTTTCTTATGGTCCCTTTTCTCTTTGACTTCTTGTCCTTTCCGTCACCTTCTTCTGGTCCTCTCCATGTCCTTTTTCCATCCATTTATTCTGTGACATCACAGCTCCTTATTTCTTTTCTTGTGTGGATCCACATTTTTTATCCTTCTGTCTTTCAGATGAAGATGATGTATTCACCATTACAGAGAAGACTCATCGGGTTTTTAGAGTGTTGGGTAAATATTTTTTTCCATGGAAAATATTAATATTTCTGAAATGTCTTTACATTTGCAAATTATTACCATTTTATTAATCATTCACCTTCTTCTATCCAGAGATCACCCGGGATCATTTTAGGATTTCCGCATACTGGGATTGGCTGCATGAAGTGAAGCTGGTGGAATACATGAAGAGTGGTACGGAATCCATTCATGATAGATACGTATATTTTACTCTTATATCTAAAGAGATCCTTCACCCAGAGATGTTGGCTGAGGTGACTGAGATGTGTGAATAACACTTATCTCCATCACCTTCCCTGGGTTCACATATTGGAACATCTCATCCAAATGAAATTCATGTGACCAATCTTTGGTTCTTACAGCTCCCCAAATCTGGGAATCTTGAGGAGTATTCTTCTCATATTATTAACCCTGAGATATTCCAACATATCCCAACTGGGGGCCCCCGATGCACAACATTCTAACTCACCCCACCCCCTGCCATTCTATCATTTGGAGCCCTGGAAAAGGTGGGGGCCCTGGGCACTGCCAGTTCTGCACTCCCTAAATATTTATAGGTTGTGTTCTTCTGATTTACAAAAATGGGCAGAGCCTAAAGCAGGTCTGGGACAGAACATGATTTGGAAAATTTGCAGTCACAATGTTTTCTTTCTTTTCTTTGTACAGCCTTGTGCCCCCCTTTGTGCAGTAAGTACCCTTCTACCTCTATATTGGTTATTTTCAGAGATCAGCGGGGGAAGGGGAGGGGTTATACCTAGAGGGCATTAGGGGCATTTACCCCAATTCCTCTAATATAGGCAGATGGCCAGATACACCTGGGAAGGGATTTTTCATAGCCATTCAATCAGCAAAGAGAATCCCTTATCTAAGTTCTGGACAATAGAACTTTCAGGGAACAGCAAGAAGTCACATGTTGGAAGGTTGGGTTGGTGAACTTGCTTGATTTGTATGAGCTCTGTCTGTGATGTAGAATTCTCCCTCTTTTGGGTAATGGGGGGGTGATTATGGTGGGTCCACCAACCTTCAGTTTTATAAAGGAGGACCACACAATGTAAGATTTGTCCTGGATAAAATCTTAGGGACATCATGGTGGATGATATGTATTAATCTGTGACCGACGTCTATCCTTCCCTTTCAGCAGACACCAGGATCGTCTATAACTGTTCAGTGTGCCAGCTGCAGAGGACGGGGTGTCTGCGTGAGGAGATCTGCTACCCAGGTCAGAGCCTTGTGATAATGAGGAAAGCAATAAAGAGTACCTGTCTGTAAGAGTAAGATATATTAGTTATAGATATCATAGAAAGTGTTATCACCTCTAGCAGGGCTTTACTGTCTGTGTCCGAACGGGAGGATTTCCCCTACTTCCTGTTTAAGTGATCTCATAGAAAATTGGGGGGATCTCCTCGGTGGGGACAACAAGAACAATAAAATACTGAGTGAGGTTCTCATGCTTCTTCGCTGCTCTTGAGCATGTTAGAGAGATTTTTTTTCCAATTCTGTCTCAGTGATAAGACAGGAAGTAATAGAACAAAAAAATCGCCAATGCTACAAAAAGACCAATAAAATCAGTCTGGGGTCTCTGGACATCTGTGAAACACCAAACTGCCCCAAACATTGCAAAATCCGATGGATGGTGGGAAGGAATAAAACCATAGAAGGCCGTGTCAGTATCGGGCGCTGTGATTGGTTCGCGTCAATATCTCTTTTCCTATCCCGCCATCTGAGGACAATTTGTTATCTCCATACACCAATCATCATCAGCCCTGATTCATCAAGGTGCAATACAACCAAAGGCATGCTGAAGTTGCCGTCCAATGAATCTCGCTCTAGAATGCCTTACCTAAGGACTTACATTTACGTTCTCACTCTCCCAGCACTCCAGAAATGTTCCTCTCATCCGCCTCCACAGCTCACGTCTGGTCCCCTTCCAGAATAGGTGGAAGCAAGCATTTTACCGACTTCCTGAGAGCGCAGGCTAAGGACCCACCCCGGAGGGAAGGATACCATGCAGGTTGGGCTCACTGTACTCCTAATATTAACCATCATTACATTGGTGCAACTCATTCCAATAAAATACCACCTACTACTATTACCCCAGGAGAAAACCGATTGCCAATGGGGGAGAAGAGGAGGACCAACCATCACCACCAGAGGAGGAGGGAATGCTCACCACCTAACACTCGAGGAGATAAGAGGACCACTCACTACCTCTCTTGTAGGAGAAGAGGGAAGAAGGACTTCTCACTACTGAGAAAGGACCACCCATCACCACCATTGATGAAAGGACATTCACCAGTTCCATGAGAGGAGAAGAAGGATCCACCACCACAGACTCTGATGTAGAGGAAGAAGGATCATCTATCCGAGGAGAAAAGTAAGCAAAGTCCACTGGAGAAAGAGGAAGGGCCACCTACCACCCACAGCTATGAAGGAGAAGAAATAAAGGAAAGTACAAAGTAACTGAAACGGGGAGAGGGTAAAGCAGCGGGAGTGATATGACACCTTGATAAATCCGGGGGTGTTCCTGAATTCTGTGCAGTGATTGGAGGGCGCATCTATAAATTGTCCTTAGAAATTGGTTTATAATAAAATTATTAGTAATGGATTGCGTACAATTGATGTCAATCCCTGAAATACATCTTCACAAAGATTCACAAATAATAAATATCCACTTCAATACTGGGATTTTATATGCTTCTTAAAAAATAAAAACAAAAACACTGAAAAAGGGTAAAATGCAAAAACCAATATTTTTATCCTTTAATCTAAAATGACACACATGACTGAATACTACAAATAAACCAATTTATATTAGACTGCAGCAGACAGTTACCCCTAGAGCAGGTCATAAACAATCCGATGCGTTTCGCAGTTAGTGGAGACTGCTTTTTCAGGAGTGCCTTAGGTTGCATGTAGTCAGGTGCCACCCAAATGTGAATGAACGGATAATAAATGTATTCTACATATTCACTGCTACATCCACGTAGCTCCCACCTCTCCCGGTTTGGCCAGGACAGTACCGAATTTCTAGCTGTCATAACGCTGTTCCGCTGTGTTCTTGTGTTTTCCCAGCAGCATATAGTGGATTGCACTCTGATGTAGTTCTGTCAACTGCCACTAGATGGCACCGATAACCTATAGAGATAATTGTAGTTCTTTTAATGACCACTAGTGTCTCCCTTATAGTGACAATACTACTTTAGTTATATAGCGCCAACATATTAAGTAGCGCTGAGGTAATTTGTGGGTGAAAGTGAATTTATAGACACGCCAGATTCATCAGACTTATTACAGAGTGAATGATGTAAGGGGATAAATAAAGTACCTGTGATATTACCCCCCCCCCCCATCCCCCATGAACAAATGTTATAAACTTTGTTCTGTTTGTTTTTTTAAATTAAATATACCTTGTACCCCTCCCACACACACTGAACCACCCCTGCCCACCTTTTTGCCATTTTCATATTTTGGAAGGTATGAGTTATTTTGTTAACTGAATAACCCCTATTAAGCTGTTTGTCTATAATCCTGATCATCATAATCAATCAAAGAATGTCCCCAAGGACCTTGGTACTGTAGTACTATTGTAGCATTGTCATTATAAGGGAGACACAGTGGCCATTCAGGGAACTGCAATTATATTCTATGTGGTTCTCTGCACCATCTAGTGGCAGATGCCAGAGTTACATCAGAGTGAATCCACTATATGTGGAGCTCATGAGGACACTGCTGATAGCTAGAAATCGGTTGGATCTCAAATCCAGGTTGGGAAGATGTAGCAGTGAGTGTTCTATATAGAACACGTTTATCCTCCATTCATTCACGTTTAGATGGCACCTGAAGAAGCAGTGCTCCACTCTGTGAAACGTGTCGGAAGCCTTTAGCATCCCAGTACTGGGGCAGGTATTATCTGGGAATTTGTACAGTGCTACTAAAAATGTTGGTGCTATGTAAAATAATATTAATGCTGCGTGTGGTACCAATACGAGGTGGAAAAAACCCTCCGCTTGGTTCCAGGAATGGATCTGAATGCCGTCATGTTTGGCCTACTTATAGGGGAGATTATGGCGGCTGTACCCCAATGTGTTAGATTGGTAGTACAGGATTGTGCTGGATGACCTCTGACCTCCCCCGCCTCCTGTTTGCAGTGACTCCCGCTGAGGCCATGTGGAACATCGTCATCTGCTCGACCCTCTTCATTGCCCTGGGGATCATCGTGTTCACTGTGGAGTAAGTCATAAATCTGTGTGTGATGCCATGTACATTATAATTTGTATATCCTCATCAGTGGACCAATCACAACGCTCCTCCCACATCTGGGTACTTCTATCACTTTATGGTGAGCTGCCCCCCATCCATAGACAGGAAGATGTGGGTACCAGTGCCACATATATGTATATGGTACAGTGGGGGTGGGGAACCACTATGGGGCAGTACCAGTGCCAGTGTTCGGTGAATAATAAATCAGAATTCACTTGGAATCCCATTGGTGATGGCAGAGCTGAACCCCTTGGCATTATGGGGTGTTAGTGGTGACGACATGCTAAAGTGATCACCCTACCCATTGGCTGAGAGGCCGTGTGGCATGCCGTTGTGGGATCAGCTGACTTTCCATACAATAGTAATACACTTTGGGGCACCTGGCACTTCGGAGGCGGTTCAACCAATCAGTGGTGAGAGATTTATTTAGTGTGTGACTCGTGTGACCTCACATTTGACCCTGGTGACACCCGAGGTGCCAAGGTCGGGAAGTGGGCATTGTGTTCCTTGGAGAACCCGTTGGACCGGTTGTACTTCCCTCCCTGTACTCAGGAAGTGCCCAGGAAGTACAGTATTGGTGCCACACCCGGAGACACGGCGTTCTGCCAACTCACCCGCGTGTGCTGCGCCCAGGAACGTACGGCCCCTCACCTGCCAGGTGTTGTGGTTGGCAGCAAACACCCGACCAGGTCGCTGGATCGCAATGTTCCCCCTGCATGGTCACATGATCAACAGGTGGCAGCACCACACACCTATCTTACCACCATAGGCAACCCTCAGATCACATGATCAGTATGACCAATAACATTGGACAAATATGTAACCCAGCCACACACCGTACAATCTGATTGTACAAAGCCCTTACCAGGGTACCAATCTGGGGGCCTTTCCATAGAAGTAGCCATCTCTGGGGGTAAATCTGCGAGGAGATTGTACAATCAGATTGTATGGCACCATGAAGCAGATTGTACCGATATCTGCAGGAAATGGGATATTTATTATTTATCTTTTCTTCATGAATTGGGAATTGGAATTGGTTTTGGTGATTGCCGTATAGGGGGCACCCCGGCTGTGGTGAGATTTTTCGGGTGTCCCCGGGGAACGGGGGGGTCCTGAGGGGATAATATTTCCTGCGCACACCTGACTTCCTGTGCTGTGTGTGAGGACCAATCATGGGGGCAATTCAGGTGAATGCAGGAGCTGACTGGTGAAACCTTACCCCACAGGTATTGGAGAGCTGAGAAGACCGAATAAATCTGCCCCATGGCGGGGTAACTGGCCAACCCTTCACCCTCTGGATATTATCACTCTCTGGAAATAAAGTAAATTTTAGCCCCGTGGAGATGTCGGTAGTGTTGGGGTCTCTCGGGGTGTTTGAGGGGTCACTGGGTGGTGAGGGAGGGAGTAATGGGGGGGGGGGGGGGTAATAGCACAGCGCTTTATTACCCCCAGAGCAACCACCAGGGGGTCTCATAAAGAGATCACAGAGAGGATCTGACACTCAGCTGTCTCCCAGCCAGGGCAGTGGGCGGGGCTCTGCGGTGTCACATTTCAGGGAGGGGACAGCCAGGTACACACAGCGTGGGGGAGGGGAGACAGAGGGGGCCACCAGAGACCCCATACAGGTGAGATATATTCAGGTGACCGTGTCGGTATGCAGTGCAGTGTCAGTGTGCAGTACGTTCTGTGTCGGTATGCAGTGCAGTGTCAGTGTGCAGCCCAGATTTGCAGGAAGTGCAGCCTGGTGGTATGAAGGCGTCACAAGGTCACATGACCAGGGCAGGGTGTCGGGGTGTTCCCGGGGAGAGGTGACACAGGTACGGTGCAGCCATGAGAGCCTCGGAAGAGGAGAGGGGCCGGCCAGGTAAGATCTGTGGGGGAGGGGGTCACTGGAGGGTAATTTTTAGCAGGTCCCCCCCCTAAACTTCTAATAGGGGAATAAATCCCACGGATCCATAGGTCAGAGTTTCTGGTGACACCTCCCAGATTGGGGACACCGGTGATTGGGGTCAGGTATGGGTGGACCCCATTGTACGCCAGGGACAGGGGGGGGGGTATTCCTTTCCCCCCATTATTATGGTGATATACAGGAGTCTCACTCCCCTACCTGCATTGTATGGAGGGGGAGGGGCACCTTGGTATCACTTCCTGTGTACACACTGCGGGGCCCTCACTGGGCCCTACTGACCAGTCCTGTTTATCCTGTGGGGGAAGGGGAGCCAACAATTCATCTGAATAAACTTTCCAATCTCACTCATCCCCTATTACCCCCCGGGGGGCACCACAGACCTCTGGTCACCGCTGTTTCGGAATGGAGTGTGTGTGGGCCCCTGGGGGAATAGTGGACCCCAATGTGCAGGGGGAATAGTGGACCCCAATGTGCAGGGGTAATAGTGGATCCCAATGTGGAGGGGTAATAGTGGACCCCAATGTGCAGGGGAAATAGTGGACCCCAATGTGCAGGGGAAATAGTGGACCCCAATGTGGAGGCGGAATAGGGGACCCCATGTGGAGGCGGAATAGGGGACCCCAACGTGGAGGCGGAATAGGGGACCCCATGTGGAGGGGTAATAGGGGACCCCAACGTGGAGGTGGAATAGGGGACCCCAACGTGGAGGGTTATCTGAGAATTTTCTGCTCCATAGGGAGCTCCCTACACACAGCCACCTGGCCCTCTTTTTCCCAGGGGTCAAACCCTTATAGGTGGCCCTTTATATTTCATATTCCAGGAGTGACCTCCTGTATCCCAGGTGTAACCCCCATATCCCAGATGTAACCCCCCCTATATCCCAGGTGTATCCCCCCATAATCCAGGTGTGACCCCCCCTATATCCCAGGTGTAACCCCCATATCACAGGTGTAACCCCCCATATCCCAGGTGTGCACTCTGAGACGGTCAGAGACTGCAGACATTGTACAGGAGATGGTCAGAGACTGCAGACATAGTACATATATAGGGCCACCCAACCCCTGAAGTTGCCCCCACTATGCAGTGCAGTAACAGGGGGCCAGTTGCAGTGCATTGTGGGATAATCTTGCTGTCTCATATTTCCACCCTATAATTATTTTGCCATCTGTAGAGCAGTTGGGGCCACACCTGATCTAAAAACTGTCTAGGCACTCCCAGCGCTTGGGCAGATAATGACACCCCATTTTTACTGGCAATTTAATGTTTATGAATGGTGGAGGGTGAGGTTGTGACCCTGAGGTGGGCAGAGCTGAATCGGGTGAATAATCTGTTGCTAATAAATATTAATTAATGCGATCTCATTATTCATGCTCCTCCCACACAATTTACACAACCTATCTGCACATGTAGATACCCCCCATCGCCAATCTTGGGCCATACAATCTGATTGTACAATCTCTAGAATTCCCAATCCTTTGTAGATCCTCCAGGACTGCACAGCAATCACATTGTATTGTGTGTCCAGCCAATTTTCCTGATCTATGCCTTGACAATTGCCCCATTTACAGACAGGTTTGGCGCCCCCTACTGGCCAGTCTGATTGGCTTTGCAGTGCATGGAATGGTGAAGGGTGAATGTTGTCAGGGGTCCCCGGAATAGTGATGAGGCAATGTTATCTGCCTGATGGTCTCATTATTGGGGGAATGTTTGGAATATTGAAGGGTGAATGGTATTTTCTTGGTGGTCCTGGAAATGATGATGGGTGAATGTTTCCTGCTGGATGTTGGCAGTCTCTGGAAATATTGTCTGCTTGGGGGAATATTGACTCGGGGGGAGCCTCTGGGATTCTCGCTAAACTTTCCTCAAACTTCCGATTGTTCAGCGAAATTTTGGCGACCGATTTCTCGAAACCATCGGAAGATGGAGGAAATTATAACGGGAAGATTTACAGGACTCCCTGGGAATCCTCCTGTTTGCAATCCCCGGGGCATTAGAGTTTAAATACCCTCCAGTGCCCCGGATCGCACACTGTTCTAACAATTAGACAGTTTTTTTTTTTTATTTAAAATTCGACTTTAATCGGTGAATTTACACCGCTCGTTATCGCTTAAAAATTCGGTAAACGAGAACGGCCGAATTTGCTGCAAGATCTAGTTATAAAAACATGCTGGTTTACCTAATAGTAACAGGTGAATGTTATATTCCCAGTGGTCCTGGGTATGGTGATGGGTGAATAATATATTCTTGGTGGTCCCAATAATGATGATTGGGAAACCTGTGTGGTCAACCTGATGGTGAGCTTTAAAGATGTCGGTAGGTCATCCCAGTGTGGTACTGGGAATGTTTATGGGGGAATGTTTATGGGGGAATGTTGTCAGCCTGGTGGTTCCGGGGATGGGGAAGGGTGAATATTTTCTTCTTGGTGGCTCCAGGGATGGCGTGAGTAAAGGGTATTGGCTTGGTGGTCCTCGGGGATATGTGGTAGATAGATGACCCCAGTATGGTCCTGGGAATGTTGTCAGTTTTGTGATTCAGGGATGGTAAAGGGTGAATGTTTTTCTCCTGGGGATGGTGTTGAGTGAATGTTATCTGCCTGGTGGTCTTGAAGATGTGTGGTGGTTAGGTGATTCCATTAGACCTGAGAATGTTTTCTGCTTGGTGGTCCTAGTAATGGTCTTGTGATTGGAGTTGTGTGAATAATATCTGTCTGGTGGTATTGGAGGGTGGTAGGTAGGTGACCCCTGTGTGAATCTGGGAATAGTGGGGGTCCTATGATTGGCGTTGAGTGAATGCTTTCTGTACTGTGGTCTTGAAAGATGTGTGGTAGGTAGGCGATCCCAGTCCCGGGAATGTCATTCTTGGATTGATGGTTGTGAATGTTGTCACCAGTGAATGTTTTTGTGTTCTCTGTCTTCCTCATTCCTGTCATGCTGGAACATGTCGTTCGCAGACATTCCACACGTGATGCGTTGGGAGCAGGCGTGTTCTTGGCGTGTTGTGTGTACACAGTGCTCCCGGTGTATTGACTGTACACATGTGTCTATAGAAGGCTCGGCACTCAGTGAGGAGACCACAGAACTCAGCCGGCAGCACTCTGCGGTGACACCTCTCTCTCTCTCTCTCTCTGATGCCAGGTGTGGAGATGGTGACTGAAGAGGGCAGCGACTGGCTCAACCACCTCCTACGGGAGGTCCAACTGGAACAGTTTTACCCCAAGATCCGCGACGAGCTCAATGTCACCAGACCCGGACACTTCGACTTCGTCAAACCCATAGACCTGGACTACATCGGCATGGGGAGGCCAGGTGAGAGATTCTCATATATATTGTAGAGTGGGGACACCGGCTATGGAGTGAACCGGGGGGCAGTGCATTTTTACAGGTCTGATTGTATATTGTATACCCCCTACCCCCGGACCCCTCACCCTCCTCGGTGGGTTATATCTGAGGTATCAGCAGAGATTCATTTTCTATGTATTGTCACCTCACTGGTGTCATTGGATCGGGGATTCTTTACTTTGTATCGGTGACACGGTGTGCCTTCTCTCTGTAAATGCTGCTTTCCTGGCTCTGTCTGATGAATTGCAGATCTAGAACAAGCATGCAGCAAGTGAAAGCCACAATTCCTTAAAGTGGCCACCAGCAGAGGTGGAGGTCTGAGGTGAACAATGGTGGTGACCTCACTGTGGGAGCCCACAGAATATAGAAAAGTAGAGTTATTATTATTATTATTATTATTAATAAACAGGATTTATATAGCGCCAACATATTACGCAGCGCTGTACATTAAATAGGGATAGCAAATGACAGACTAATACAGACAGTGATACAGGAGGGGAGGACCCTGCCCCGAAGAGCTTACAATCTAGTAGGTGGGGGAAGAGTAGAGAGGAGACAGAAAACTGTGACCCCCCTCTGTCATGCAATAACCTACCCTTACCTATGGTAGGCAGTGTAGTACCAGGGGGTCACCATACTCCATGGTACATAGAGACTGCCACCACCACTACAACCCCGTGTGACGGCATATAGTCCCCAATTATTGAGGTTCAATGGGAGATCCCCTTTAGCATAATTTCACCGAACCCCCACCCAAATCCATTGGCCAATCTGCTGGCCATTCTCAAATTTATCTTTGCATAACATAAGGGAATCCAAAAAAAGTGTGGGGGCCAGTCGGGATCAGTGGGGGCCAGTCGGGATCAGTGGGGGCCAGTCGGGATCAGTGGGGGTCAGTGGGATCAGTGGGGGTCAATGGGGGTTTCCCGTTTTTTGAGATTTCTGGTCCGTGGAAAGTCTTTGTGTCCTCCACAGACGGCAGATGTCAGATTGGGGTCAGGACAGCGGGGACAAGGACTTTTCCTAGAGATCTGCACAGGCTCCTGAAGTATCCAGGGTACCACAGCGGCTTTTTAAAGGACACTATAGACCAAAAAAAAGCAAAATACATTGTGTGCTGCAACCAATCAGAATCCAGCTGGTGTTGGCATGGCTGTAAGCTGAATTCTGATTGGCTGTTATGATTTGCAGCACTGTGGCCCTCATGTTGTAAATTGGGAAATATACCCTCCCCCTGCTGGCCCCCAATACTTCAAGAGCCTGCACTGAGGAACCAAGCCCCCTAATAGGTAAAATGGGGAACTAATTTTGCCACATGGGGGGAAGTTGGGGGGGGGGGACATTACTGGGGTCCTTTATGTAATAGTCAGATCTCCCCACCCCCCATATAACTGGTGTGATTGTTGGGGTCATATTCTTGTTTGGGGTATTTGGGGGTCTGAGATTCCCCTCTGTGCTCATCCCCCTGCTCCTGTAATTGGCTCCTCCCCTGCACAGAGCTTGAAGTCAGGTGTCATGCAGCCTGTGCTATGAAGTTTGGTGTTCCCATCATCTCTTAATAGTAAGAAGATTGCTCCCCTTCCTGTTACACCCCCCCCACCCTGATATTTACCCCGTCCTGCCTGCGGTGAATCATGGCCATAATTGGCTTTCACCGCAGACGGATGTGTTGGGAAAGTTGTCCTCGTACTGTACATTACATAATGTCCCCCCATGTGTGTTTGTTATTCCTCCTGTGCGTGTTGTCACAGTATGTCCTCACGTGTATGGGGTGACTCACGTGTGTCACATGACCCTATTCCTCCAGTAATGAGGTCACCGCTTGTAATGAGCTATCAATGAATGTGTCATGGCCTCGTGCGGCCCAGGCACAAACCACACCCACCAGGAGAGAGTGTGATGGAGACAATTTGATAAAGTTCCTTTCTTTGGATGTTTTGCTGTCCCATATTTATTGTCTGTGCAGATGTGTTGGTGCGCCCTCTGGTGGTCATGTGTTTACCCCTTGTATAGGTGTGGGTGGAGTCAGACCAGCCAGCCATGTTGTAATATCTCCCACCCATGAGGATCCATGAGCTCTCACCGGGTCAGCTCATTGATAATATTTAATAAAAGGTGCGAGGTCCCTTTAAATATTGCTGTGAAATCCTTAAAGGGCCATGCAGCCAAAAGATCATTGGATGTGATCAGCCTGTAAATGACCCCCTGGTCCCAGCTGATGCCCCTCAATATTTCTCTGTGTGGGGGCTCCTCCCATTTGTGAGGTACTTAGAGTGGGGGTCTCCAACTTCCTGGTACACTATCTGCCCCCTGGTGGCTGCAATGTGAAAATACATAATGGAACTTATCTGCCAGGAACCTAGTGGCCACTTACTGGTTATAATGATTCAGAAGAAGTGCAGGGCCCCATCCTGACTGCCGCATTGTGTGTTACAGCTCAGAGAAGATTGTTCGAAGCCCTAAAGAGAAGGAAGCCCCCCATCCGCCCCAAATCATGGATGTACAAGGTAGGTACTTACCCCATGTGGGAGGGGCAGACACACAAACTACTGGGGGGAATCCCCTCATTGTGGGAGGGGCAGAAACACAAACTACTGGGGGAATCCACTCATTGTGGGAAGGGCAGACACACAAACTACTGGGGGGAATCCCCTCATTGTGGGAGGGGCAGAAACACAAACTACTGGGGGAATCCCCTCATTGTGGGAGGGGCAGAACACAAACTACTGGGGGGAATCCCCTCATTGTGGGAGGGGCAGAAACACAAACTACTGGGGGAATCCCCTCATTGTGGGAGGGGCAGACACACAAACTACTGGGGGAATCCCCTCATTGTGGGAGAGGCAGAGACACAAACTACTGGGGGAATCCACTCATTGTGGGAGGGGCAGAAACACAAACTAATGGGGAAGGAATTGCCCCAGTGTGGGAGGGGCAGAGATAAAAATGACATTTTGCCTTTTCTTCTCTGCAGATGTTTACTAACAGAGGCCCCGAGAGCCCTGATTCACCCTCAAATCTGGATGTCATTATCTCACCCTCCTCCATATCCCCCTTTTCCCCCACTTCCCATCGGGGTGAAAGTGACAGTTCCTTGAAATGTCTGATCAATGACAGAGACTTGCACCTACTGGAGCGTCTGGGGGACGGTTGTTTTGGGGTGGTGCGCAGAGGGGAGTGGAGGATTCCCAATGGAAGGACAGTAAGTATCCCATCCTGCTTTGTCCCTGAGCCCTCTTCTGTCTTTCACTATGCAGCAGTTCTCATTCACCCACTTTGTTTTTCCAGGTGAATGTCGCAGTGAAAACTCTCCGTACAGATGCCAGTTCTGACCCTGAAATTCTTCAGGATTTCCTACAGGAAGTGAATGCCATGTATGCCCTGGACCACCCGCATCTTATCCGACTCTATGGAGTTGTCCTGACCCAGCCAATGAAAATGGTAAGTGCCCACTTCTCTATAACGGGGTACTGGGGCAAGAATATATGTCCTACACACAGAACGAATCTGTGGGACAAAAGGGACCTCTAAGCCTGCCCCTCCTCCTGCAGGGTAACACACATCGGGGACCTCTCAGCCTGCCCCTCCTCCAGCAGGGTAACACACATCGGGGACCCCTGTGTACCCAGATATTGAATCCCTTTTTCCTTCTTTCTTTCCAGGTCACAGAGTTGGCCTCTCTCGGATCTCTTCACGATGCTTTGCGTTCTCGCTATGGAACATACCCCTTGCAGCTGTTGTGGTCATACTCCATACAGATCGCCTCTGGGATGAGCTACCTGGAGAACCACAAATTTATCCACAGGGACCTGGCGACACGGAACGTCCTGCTGATGAGTGAAGAAATGGTGAAGATTGGAGACTTTGGCCTGACGAGGGCGCTGTCAGCAAATGAAGAACATTACATCATGTCCGCTCACCGCAGAATACCCTTTGCATGGTAAGGACAGAAGGTGGTCCATTGTGGGTGGTGGTGGATCTAGCCCAAGGTTGGAAGGTGAAAACTAATTGTGTCCCTCAATTGCCCCCTTTGTGTTAGGTGTTCACCCGAAAGCCTGAAGATTGGCACATTTTCCCACCCATCAGATGTCTGGATGTTTGGGGTCACCATGTGGGAGATGTTCACCTACGGGCAGGAGCCCTGGCTTGGCCTGAGCGGGAGACAGGTAACCTGGAGCTCTCATCTGATGATCTTCTCCCCAATTATTTGTTTCACTGAAGTGAATGTTGTATAACAGTATTCATGTCTGCAGATTTTACAGAAGATTGACCGAGAGGGGGAGCGACTGGAACGGCCAGAGGATTGTCCTTCTGCTTTCTACACCATCATGATGAAGTGCTGGGCGCACAAACCAGAACAGAGGCCAAACTTCACCAACCTCATCAGCCTTCTACAGGAGGTGAGTGAAACCTCATATTGCCCCCTACTGTCCACTTTTCTGTCACCTCCAAATATTCCAGAAATGTGTGTCCTTCTATAAATGTCTGAGCTCAGCTGACCCCAGTGAAGGATCCTAGGAATTCTCCAATATTATATCATACAAAGACAATGGAGACAAGTTTGCTCAATCAGCCTTGTGCTCACAGTTTGGTGAAGACCCTTTTCTGCCCCCAATGACTGTGCCCCGGGGTACAAAGCCCCCTTCACAACAACATGGGGTCACCAGGTATAGGAACTTGAGTGTCCTGCACAGAGCCCTGACCGCAACCCTACTGAACACGTTTGGGATGAATTAGAATGGTTGAGCCGGGTCTTCTCATCCAATCAGCACCTGACCTCACCAATAGGGGGCAAATCCCCACCATCAGTAGCTGACCTCCCCAATGGGGGCAAAATCCCCACTATCTGTACCTGACCTCTCCAATAGGGGGCAAATCCCCACCACTAGCACCTTACCTCACAAATAGGGGCAAATTCCCACCATCAGTACTTGACCTCACAAATGGGGGCAAAGTCCAACAGATGCCCCCCCAGAAAGTTATAGAAATCCTTCCCAAAAAAGTGGAGTATATTATAGGGGGGCAACTCCATTATAATGGCCATGGAAATAAATCAAGTGTCCTGAACAGAGCCTTGACCTCACCCTACTGAACACCTTTGGGATGAATTGGTGAGCCAGATCTTCTCATCCAACACCAGCACAGTTTTGACTTTCTATTGGACGCCCTCCAGTATGTTATGAAAAAGTCTAGACCCAAAATAAAGAAAAAAGTGAGAACTCCATTTTACTGACCATACAAGTGTGTTGTATAGCTGTCCACAAATGTTTGGCTGTATCTCCTTCTGTCCCACCACCAATGTGCTCCTGAGATCTCCAGCACTGTCCTCTGATTGGTCTGATTTTCCCATATTCCCAATACATCTGGGCATTAATGTCCATTAATTGTACAGATCCAGGAAGCCGGTGGAAAGATTCCTCTTTTTCTTTCTGTTTAGCCTTCAGTGTCACATCTGAGGTTCTGGAGACCTCCCTATCCCTGTCTGCACTTTTATTGTCCTCCGCCCAATCCATCTCTTATTTGACATCTGTTCTTCATCTGACGGATATTTCCTTCCTTCTTCAGGTGAAACCACTAGAGGTTCGAGTTATTCAAGAAGTCAACAATCCTTCCTGGTTACCCCTGGAGGCTGGTGACGTTGTCACAGTCATTGATGCTGGGTAAGTAGGAATTTGGAGCTTCTGTACTTCCATCATTCATTGTTCTAGATGTCTTCTATGTATAATCTATTCCCCGTGTCTTATGAATTGTGGGATATGAGGGCAGCAGTACGCACCATCCTCCTGACCACATGTTCCAGTTTGTCCTGGAGCCTCCTGCCAATTCTGGTCTCTGTCTGCAGGGTGGAGACTCCTGGGGGGTCATCTGTATTCTTAGGCTGAACGTTGGCATGGAAGACTAAGACTCATCCAGGATGGTGGGCATAGATCTGATTGCTCTGATTTTCCTCTTTTAGGTCAGAATCTCAGCCCTGGAGAGGACAGAAGCAGCGGACTGCTAGGATTGGACCATTTCCTGCCTCCGTCATCTCCTCGGAGGATTTGGCACGAGCCCGTAGCTCTTTACACTTGTCGGGCAGTCTGGGAAAGATCTCCATTGTGGACGCAGAGAATGAGTAAGTACCTCACTGGCATGGATATATGGAGATATTGCTATTGGTCACCTCCTACCATTAATTTATGATCCCTTATTCCTTGCAGCAAGAGAATCCGAGCAAAAGAAGGTCAGCGGAGAGGAGTTGCTGGTGTAGGTCGCATTAGAGCAGAAGAGATGATGATTCGCATGCAACGTAAGTGTCTCCTATCATTTCTTTCCATACTACCTCTTTAGGTCCTCTTCATCCTCTTGTATTTCCCCAATTCTCTCCTCTAACCTCCTATAACTTCCACCCACAGGTCTCTCCAGAAGTTTGGAGTCCCTCTCTGACTTTGATTTACACAACCGACCACAAGCCCACCACACACCTAAACAACGTGGGCGAGATCTGGAGAGTATAGCGTCTCCACCTCGGGAGCCATCGCCAAGGAGGATGAGCGACCTTCCCCCAAGGCGCGCACTGGCCAACCTTCGACCCTTACCTCCTCCCAAGCCTAAAATATTGGTTAAGGATCGGTTACTCCCCCCTCCCACCGGGGATCACTCAATACAGCAGATGAGCCGCAATAACAAGGATAAGCACCCATCTTCCCCGGTCCTGGTTCCAGGAGACGCGCACCCAGTCCCTCGTGTAGCACCAGAAAGTAAATCTGCGGGGTACAGAGCCGTCACTGCTGACAATGATCTTCAAAAGAAGATTAAAGAGGTGAGGAGACTGATAGGGGTGTTAGAGAAGATCAGAGGGGACTGATGGGGATTTTACCCCTCTGCATGTCCCAAGAACATCGCCCTCCATCACTGGCCACTGTCACTGGCCATTCATGGTGGTATTTCCCACAACGTCCTTCTGTGAGATCATCGGGGGGGGGGGGGGTTCCCTTTCTTCCCCCAACTCAAGGGTTGGCACCTTAGGGGGTATAAATATAAAAAAGACCCCTTTGGCTCCATAGCTAATAACAAATCTTTTAATTATTACAAATTTGGCTCTTAGGGGCCCCTCATTTCTATCTGGCAGAGAGTACATGGCAGAATTATCCAGCTGCCAGGGCTGGGAGGGGATGATGCAGGCTGGAGATCTTCTTGCTTAGTTGGGGTTGGATGAATTTTAGGGCATTACATTTTATCCTTTTGAGGTTTATTTTAATCTATTTTTACAAAATCTGTGTAGATGGGTGCCAGGTGTAAGTCAGGTGCAGCTCCCATACAGGTGATATCTGGGGGATGTTACTGAGCTTTGCTGCCTACTGAGATGTTTATGGGGGTAAATGTGCCAAAGCAGAATTAGTGGTAGTACAATAAGAATGACACAGCACAGATGTCCGAACAGAATGCTACAACACTCCATGGGGTTTATTTACGAGTACGAGCACCATGTCTCTCAGCTGTTTATTTACCTGAAATTCCATTCTGTTGTGCAGGTGGAGGAGCGCGTCCATGGAGTGACGACAGAAGAGAGTCGAGAGGCACTGCGCACCTTTGGAGGGGATGTAACGCGGGCCGTGCAGGCTTTAAAGGTGCGGATATTTTATTGCCCCCTTCACCCTGCTTACATTGGGGGTTCATTTGGCTACCTTTATTATAGGATTATTGATCTGTATAGAAGATCATTGCTGCAATGGCTCAATATACAATATATCCCCCACCTCCTAGATTGTAAGCTCTTCTGATCAGGGTCCTCTCCTCCTCACTGTCTGTATCTGTAATTTACAACCCTTATTTATTATACAGTGCTACGTAATATGTTGGTGCTATATAAATACTGTTTAATATTAATAATAATAAAGAGCTGGGACAGGAGATAAGCCAAGCAGCCATTACCATTCCATTTCTCAGGCTCACAGATATAATTTCCTAAAATCGGTAATAATCTATTTTCTGTCCATCGGGGAGATTTCTCCTTCACTGATTGATTTCCTGATTAGAAAGTTGAGGGATTTTCTCCAATAGGGACCCATCAGAGGCTGTGGTTTTATCTGATTGGCTTGTTGTTGGTCCGATCCTGGTTCTGCTCCCCTATATTTGTGTCAGTGTGCAATAGAACTTATTGGTTTCCTGCAATGGTGGCTTGGCCTTCAGTAAATGTGGCCCCTGGTCTGCCCTTTAGGTCAATGAATGGTAGATTAGGCCTGGTGGGGACTCTCTGGGAGCCTTGAATAATATTTATACAGAAACTCGGAGAAAATAATTACCCTGCTGTGCCAGTTCTTCATCTTAGAATTGGATTCTTATGTTCCATAATCTTTCCCCAGGTGGAGCAGCTCTATAACATCAGCCGATACAGCAAAGATGAATGCCAGCGAATCCTGGAAAAATGCAAATGGAACCTGGAGGCTGCTTCCCGCTATGTCCTGCGCCGCCCTCAGCCTCACTGATCCCACTTCTGCTGATTGAAGAATTTTCCTCTGCCCAGGGGGATTTCCACTTCTGGCTGCAGAGATATTCCAGGAGCTGCATTGTGGGGCCGATGGTTCCGTTTACTGGATTGCCCCTTTGGTGGAGATTCATGGAGGTCACACAGCAATGGTCCTGGATGTGGGAGGTGCTGGTCACCTTTTCTTTGGATTGTGGATCCATGTGTGTGATTTTGTACCATTTGTAATCTTCGTGATGCCAGCTGGACTGGCTTATAGCCATGATGGATGCTTATTGTCTCTACAGTTTGGTGGAAAAGAGAGAGACTGCCTATAAATTGGTTATAGTCTATTGGTATGAAGACTTTCCAAGACCAAGATGTAGAAGATGGTATATGAGATGTGCCATGGCCGTGACATCATCTACCATGGCCAATGACATTATTTACTGTGGCCAGTGACGATGTCTACAATGGACGTCGTTGTGAACCATCGTGGCCAATGACCTCATCTACAATGGATATGATGGCATCCACCATGGCTAATGGCATCCACTATGAACATGGCCACATTTCTTGGAAGTAATCTTACCCGATTTGTGACCTACAGCCGGGTATTCCAGTGTTATTATAAAATCACTTTACGGCCTAAGGATCAATTATCAAGCGGAGCATGGGGCTGGTGTAACGTCCTGTGACGTCTTGTGGTCTATGACTTGTTTACTGCTAGAAGAGACTGTTACACAGGGGCCACATGTGAGAGGAATGTATGGTGGTACTTACAGTGTTCAGGGATTATAATGGCAAAACGTTTTCTTCAATGAGGACCCCTGAAGCCATCTTTGAGACGGGGGAGGGGGCCCATCTACTTCTGGCCATATAGTCGTTGTGATACCATTTACTGGATTTTTATGTGCAATTGTGTATTTTAAATCCACTTTCCATGCTGGCTTTGGACAATAGAACAATAGAATGAAGGAGATTGCTTGATGAATGACTCTCAGGGAGAATTACACATCCCAGCATGGAGGCTCGGGCACATAGAATGCAGGAATGTGAATGTTCTGGTTCTTGTATTGTCTGATGTGTATGTACATATCTGTAACCTTGTATACACCCAGCTGTGAGATGAACAAGCCTGTGTGTATCCTGTACATTCATTATACTGTTACTGCAGGTGAATAAACCTATCATGATTCACCCGGCTGTGATTCATTACAGTGTGACAACAACTCTTCCTGGGTGTCTCGGGGACAAAGGGGGCATTTTACACCAATTCCTAATGGCCTACAAATACCCCTAAGCATGGGTGGGGGGAGAGGTCACAAATCAGATATTCTGTGTCCATTACATGTCAGGCGTGAAAACAAGTGAAAGACAGTTTATTCACTCCGCAATATTGGGAAAGATCCCTGCACCTCAATACAATACCCCGGGGGTCCCCCATTCTGCACATATTCATATTTCATTCATTTCCTTGCAATTAAAATGTAAAAGACGCCTGACGCGTTTTACCCCAAACACAAGGTTCTGATAATTTAATTTATTGTACACCAAGCTTCATGTTCAGGGAAATCATTTACTAGGAATAAAGAGAACCCGTCATTGCTATGCAGGAAGTGTAAACAAGTGCAGGACATCCATGTCAGGTTTGCTGAATCGCCCAGGTTATCCCAGTCTTATCTTCTCCTGTCTTAGAGAGATTTCATAAATCGGGGCCAAGGAATCTGATTTTTTTTTGTTTTTCCAGTTTCACTAAATATATTCACACAGTGGGGAATTGTACAATTTGTGAATCTGGGATCCCTGGCAAGAATGATTTCCTGCAGACGATTATAAATGGAAATATATTTTGTAAATTGGAAATCCCCAAAACCTCATTCTGTTATGGACGATTCCCCATCTTAATTATTTAGGACCTTGGCTGCCATTAGGTGGAATATTTCCATCACCTGATAATGATTGGCCCCTGAGGGCCCCTTCACAGTTGTGTGGAATGCCATGCAGTAACGTGCGTTGCCTATAGGGGCATCCAATCTACCAATGGGCATACACGGACCTTTTATATGACAACATTGTACACATTACAGAGATTAATGACACGTGTGATCAGCAGTGCAAGGAAATGGGAGTGTAATAGGAGGGACATTTAGAATGAATGTACAGGTGAAACCCCTCCAGGGGGTGAAACCAAATCCTTCAGCAGAAGTGTGAGGTTTACAATGCCAGATTATGCATGGAAAGTGAAAATTGCTTCCAATAGGAGGTGCCGACCATAATGGAGACTCCCCGGTGTTCTATTTATTGGTAGGGAGCGGATTTAGGGTTTAGTTGGCCTGAAAATGGTATAAACCTCATATACTCGAGAATAAACTGATCCGAATAAAAACTGAGGTGCCTATGTAACCTGAAAAAACTGGAAAATGACATTAGTACACAATTTTTACAGTACAGAGTATAAAAGGAAGATGTATCTGTGATACATCTCCCAAGTCCTAGATTGTAAGCTCTTTGGGGCAGGGTCCTCTCCTCCTGTGTCACGGTCTGTATCTGTCTGTCATTTGTAACCCCTATTTATTGTACAGCGCTGTGTATTAAGTTGGCGCTATATTGAACACACAAATCAAAATATTATAATACAAAAAAATCACAGACAGTTTGCTAGAAATATTTTGCTCATTGCGCCATATGTCTAAGACAAGGGTGCCTAACCTACGGCCCGCGGGCCATATCTGGCCCTCTGCTCTCTCCGTCTCTGCTTGTGGTTTGTGGGGGATGGGGCACACATCTCCTATGTTCCTCTATGAGATCAGAAGAGTGGGCCTGTCCTACAGACCTGTCAATCAGCTGTGACTGCTCCCTGCCCACCTTATACTGAGCATTAGGGTTCCGTCAATTCGCGCTGTGCGGGGGTGCCCCAAATATATACTTGCTCGCTCACAAAACTTCAATGCTTGGGTCAGACTGGCGGTATGGTTACCCCTTCCTCATGACATAGAACTCTGCCTGTGGGGAGACGCTCACTGCCGCCTGGAGCCGAATCTGCCGACACTGCGGTGTGACTGAATGAGCGGCTGATGGGGTGCCTGCTGGCCACTTACCTTCTGTGACCCTCAAATTCTATGGAACAAAGGGATGTTGGCAACTGGAAATGTGGGAGACATTGGGAAATGCCTTTTGTCCCCCTCCCCCAATAAAATGTTATAGCCATCATATTATGCTACCTTGTCACACATAGCTATCCCCTTATTCTCTCTGAACCCCAATTTCTCTGTAGGGAAATGTAACTGCAAGTGGGGGACTCTACTGGCTATTTCCACAAAATGTCATCACTACGGCCGCACAAGAATAACTCAAACCTATCATACCGCGCTACCCTGCCACACATAGCTGGCCACTTACCTTCTGTGAACCCCAACTTCTTAGGAACAGGGAGATGCAGCAGTAAGAACATGCACCCCTTGGCTGTCACATGAATTACATTTCTCTAGTAGTATCTATTGAAGAGTTATTGGGGTACAGAGGTTAGCGGCCCCCCTATAACTGACGCATTAATGACGCATTGTATGGTGAGCAGGGAGCAATATCTGACCGGCCAGCGCTGTATGACAGATTCAGCTTTGTATCTTTCATTAATAAAATGAGCGTCAATAGTTAAGTACAGAAAATCTTGATTTGTCATTTCTTTTATTTGGTAACTAGAAACATTTCAATTTCATTTCATGTTTTAAATTTAAACTATTCTAGTTTTAAACATCTTTAATGTTTGCATTGTGGCCCGTGAGTTTTATCGTAATGTCAGCAGCGGCCCCCAGATGATAAAAGTTTGGGCACCACTGGTCTAACAAAAGGCTTTCCAGTGGTTCTGTACTCTACGCGTTTTGAAGTATCTTCAGTCAAATGTCCATAAATGGCTACTCGTCCATCTAGGATCTGATTGGTGCCAGGTCAGCGGAAGGAGCAGACCCAAACAGAGAGAAGAAGACTTTTGGATTCTGGGAGATATATTTTTCTTAGGTTGGATAATCAAATCAACATTCAAGACGCCATCTACTAACCAAAATCTGGGACCACCACGGGATGTTTTGTGGTTCTGACGATAGCCATAGCTCAGCCATACTTATGGGTGTCTTAGGAATCAACAAAAAAATCTATTTGTCAATATCCAAACATCTGTTGTATATACATTGAAGCAGCCTATGTGTGACCGCGAAACGCGTTGTGTATAGACCCATTGGAGAGGCTTTTCTGTGAATGTCAATGAAAATAACATTTATAGCAGATGATATTATTTAGACTTATGTGTTCACTATTATGGCTTTGTTTTTCTGAATGAAAACACATTTTATTATTATACTCCTATTGCTGGTATGTATATGGATGTCTTGAAAGTCCCTACTGGTTTCAAAAATTGAGTACTAGTATCAATATTGGGATGTGGCATCTGGGGCTCGTTTTATAAATTACCCCCCCCACACAATAAATCCCTCTAAAATTCGCTCCCTATAGGTTTCCTATAAAGACGTAAAATGTGCACAGACACAAATGGCAGCAAACTGATGGGGGAATCATTAATAGAACCCCAGTGTTTAATAATCTAGTGGCCAGGTGGAAAATGAATCTTCATATGAACTGAAGTGTTATTTTAAATGTAACAGATTCCATTGCTGAATACATAGAGTGCTCATTGGTCCCCAAGAACGGAAGGCGAAACAGAGACTATTGGGGGTCAGCTCTGCCCATTGGGGAAAGGGAGTGGCCAGGTTACCATTTTACTGACCCGGAGGTTATCTTACTTATAAATGTAGTAAAATAAAAAAAAGAATGCAGCTAAAAGAGCATCAAACTGCAGCAAAATCACTACAAAGCCATGAATAGAATCTGGGGGGGAGGTTTACCTAGAATAAAAGGGGGGCAAGAATATTTACCATCATGGAGAAAGCAATAAGAGAGTCCTGCCTAGAATACATTGATAGAATACAGGACTGGGACCTAAGGGCGGACCAGCACCCTCCTGGCTCCCCAGCACACATAGGAATGGCCGACAATCCAGATTAACCCCGAAGCCACACAACAACACATTAACAATAAACGCGGCCTCACATATAACTGATACCACATTGACCCCCACCTCCCAATTCTTTTTTTCACAGCCTCGCCCAAAACCCATCTAGCTGCCTCTGTTGCTGCCCCAATGTGAAAGGAGCGAGTCGCATACTCCCGCTCCTCCAACCCCTCCTCCCGCAAGCACCTCCTGAACCGCTAAGAACTGGTACCCTGACAGTGCCGACCCATCCGCATGTATCGGTAATGGTCCTCCTTCTTTTGGCCGCACCTGCAACAATGCCTTGACAGCCATTACCAGACAGTCCGCATCTCCTCCAATCCTGCCCAGCTCCACCCTAGATCCCCTCCCTTCCCTATCAGTCCTCCACCTACAAATCTGCACCCACACTGCATCCCTCCCACACTAAACATCTTCCACTTGCAAACCTCCCGCGGACGTTCCGGACATACTTACCAACTCACTGATCCGAAATGCTCCAAAGAAGGCCAATACAAACACCCTAAACAACACCAGCTTATATTCGGACACACAAATCCTACCCAGGCGGCGCCAAAAAGAATTTAACAACTGAAAAGATACCGGACGCTGGGTGTCAATCACCACCTGTCCTATAACCCTTCAGTGCCTGCCGCACGATAAATGATTTGGTAGAGTCCTGTAGACCACAACATTTAAACCAAAAGGCCAGACC
>NC_092859.1:474153-477234 GCF_032062135.1 Pyxicephalus adspersus
TAAATATATAAATGGTCCATATAGAGAACTCTCTTCCCCATTATTCACTTTGAGATCATTACAAAGCACAAGGGGGCGCTCTTTGCGTCTGGAGTAAAAGAAGTTTAAGCTCTGGATAAGGAAGGGATTCTTCACTGTAAGGTCTGTGTCTGTGTAATGTCTTATAGGGTTCTATATCTGGGATATGTTTATTTCCCTAGTGGGTGAACTTGATGGACTTTCTTCAACCTAACCTACTGTGTAACTATGTAACTATACTCTACCCCTGGCGCCAATTCTCGAAACCTCTGCCACTGCAACCGAGACAGAGCATCCGTAACCACATTAGATTTGCATGGAATATGCACCAACCACAAAAACACATAAAGCGAACAACAAAACCAAATGTCTAAGCAAACATATCACCGGTGGGGATGAAGCAAACCATTTATTCACTGCCTGCACCACCCCCAGATTGTCACAGTGAAAACGAATGCGCTTATTGACAAAATGACAACCTCACAATTCAACCGCCAGCACAATCGGGAATGATTCCAACAGAACCTAATTTCCCACCAAACCAGAATCCACCCAGTCCTGAGACCAAGGGCCCGCACTCCATAAGCCATGAAAATAAGCACCATACCCACCTGACCCTACCACATCCGTGTAGAGATCCACGTCCGCCAGCGTCACCGGCCCTCCTATTACACTCCTCCAACAATTTTTGCCAAACCACCAAACACACCCGCATTTCAGCATTCAACCGGACATAATGACCGATGTGCGAAAATCCTTCCCGTAGGCATTATTCTACACGCAAAATCAACCTTACCCAGCAGTGATTGCAGCGGGCGTAACATGCCCCTTCCAGCAGCCTCCCGCACCTCCTTCGTCAAATCACTCAACTTAGTTTAGGAATCCTGCATTCTAGGCCATAGTATCCATTACTATGCCTAAAAAAGACAGCTCCATCACCCCACCCACCTACTTTTGAGGTGCCAGGGGTACCCCAAACCTGTCAGCCAAAAACAGTATAGTGCCCAGCAACACCCTGCACAACCTAGACTCCAGTGGACCCACACACAAGAAATCAATCATCCAAGTCGTGCACCTCCCACTCCAAAAACGTGCTGAACATTTCGAACAGCGCGCAGGAAACCGAGCAGCCAATGGGAAGACATCGGTCCACAAAAAAAAAACCTTCCTATGTGCAACCCAACCAGCTCTGACTCTCGGGCTGGACCAGGAGCAACCGAAAAGCCGCTTCTATATCCACCTTAGCTCACAGCGCCCCCTTTCCACACTTCCTCACCCAACCAACGGCAGAAGAAGCATGGGACACTGAGCACAGTTCAGGATCAATCGACACATTACCCAAACCCCCTGTACGGTATGACAAGTGGTGAATCAATCTGAAGGTATTGGCCTCCTTCTTAGGCACCAACCCCAGTCGAGACACCACAAGACCCCCCACAGGGGGTTCGGTAAAAGGACCCACCATACGCCCCAAACTCACCTACTTTTTCAACTTTTCCCTTACCACCTCCGGGTAGCGCATTGCCCGACCATAAATTCTGTGGTACTGGTGGGACCTGTACCATATAGGCATGGGATCCTGGAACCTGAAGTGAACCCCTCCTCCAATACCCGGGCTGCTGGCCTGTCTTTTTAGGAATGGGTGCATCCTTTCTATGTTCCCTGGGGTCTTCCCTTTTTCCAGGACTATCCCCCTGCGGACGGAACTGCTTCCCACAGCGAGCAAACTTATGTACTCCCCCACAACTGGTACACTTGTGCCGGAAATGACAGGAGGTGCCAAACTTACACCTCCCTCGTTAAATTGCCAGCAGGTCGTCGCAGGGCAAACCCCCCACGTCCCCCCCCAAGAAAGGGCAGATAACTCACCTTTGCCGAGGTCATCAAACGCATCCAGAGCCCTTTGTCCTTATGGTCCCACCTCAAGGTAGGGCGGACCGCCATCCGTTGCCTGAATTGTTCATCATATTTCAGCCAGGTTTGTCCCCATTCACCCTATAAGCCTCACTGATACCCTCCAGATATCCAAAAAGAGCCGGGCAATTTTCAGGTGTCTTTTCTCCCCCCACACTCGCTAAAAAGGAAAGGGACTGCAGCCAATTCCCAAAGGTATGTGGGATCAGGCGATGACGCCGTAACTCCCCTTCACCCTATCTACCCTCATTGCCCCCTGCCCTATTCAAATTAAAACGCTCAAGCGGGAGAAGCGAAAATGTTTCAACATACTCCCCACGCCAAATTTTTTCCCGCACCTCCTGTTTGAGGTAGGATCCCAAGGGGCCCTCAAAAGATACATAAACTTCACCACGGGAACTATCCCCCAAACTCACCTGATCGGCTTCAGACAAACTGGTGATGCTGGTCCCTTGTCCCACGCCATTGTCAATCCTGGTGCCTGCTCCCTCCTTCCCAATGTCCATCACAACTCGCAATCCCCCGACCCGACTACATCCTTCTCAGGCCCAGGCCCCCTACCCACCCCCCCACTCGCCTGCAACAGTTCCTGCAACAAAGCCCTAACCCATCCAACGCCTGTGGCACGCCGTTACCATAAGTCACAGAGCTACACCCCCCCAACCACCCCTGTCCACCCCCTACCGGACCACTCAAAAAAGCATTGCGGTCACAGCGGACATCACCTCCCATCGGGCTCCCACTTCCAACGATCCCTGGATCCTGCCATGTGGTGGGGCAACATGCTCCCGCATCCCAGAAGAACGGGAAAGCAAACTGGGACTTGCAGACTCAGAGCTTCGTCTCCGTGGGCTCCGCCTGTGAGGGGGATTCCTCCAAAAGCCCCCCACCGCTACATTGGATGCCTGTTTGGTGGGGCAGCCTGGAGGGTCCCTGATGGGGCTCCCATTGTGGGGTCGAGCCCTGAGGACCTCTTGACTCTGATCCAGCCACCCCTGAGGTCGACAAGGTCCTCTGCATCGCCATGGCCACCAGCCTGGACCTTTTTCAGCCGCCGGAGCTCTAAGCTGCTCTAAGAGGGCCCCAACCTCATTCATGATAAAGGTAATAGATCCTCATATTATTTTCCCCCATCATGGCACTCCCCCC